>NC_091733.1:11707052-12010082 GCF_030179895.1 Drosophila kikkawai | reverse complement strand
GCACTTTGTCAGAGTATATCAGGAGTAATAGACTAAAATTCGAGTACACTGAGAGAGAGACATTTGCTGCTGGTTTTTATTCAAAAAAATCTAGCCAAAACAAAACTCAAATTCAAATTGATATTCGTAATACAAAACGCAAATAAAAGAGGGAACTCAACGGAACGTATCCAAAGTGAATTATACTTATAGAGCTTCTGTTTTTTTTTGTTTTGGGGTTTATCAGGAGATCGGGAGATCTATAAACTCGTAGCTCGTACCTACTTAGCTCTAGGATTAGACGACACTAAATAAGTTAGAGATACGTAATGGGTGAGTTATACGAGTACACCTATGGATAATACGGATATACACGCTCTACGAGTCGCAGGCCCCTCTAATTTATTTAGCTTGTGTGTGTGTTTGGGTGGTGTGCTCGTGTGTGAGTGTATGTATGACTATATATAGTAAGACTAGTTTACGTTACTTTAGTTTACTTTAGTTTAGCTTGATGTTTTTAGGTCTAATCTCTATTTGGAGCTGTTGCGTTAAGTATTCTTCCATTTGTTTCGTTGAGTTTTTGGATGGTCAAAGGACATGGCGGGGGGACGGGGGACGCAGGGGTATCTATCTATCTATATAAGGATACTGGTATCCGGTATCCATTATCTGGTATGTATATAGCTTAGTCCTAGGTCTGGGGGTTTTGTGTTCCGAAATGATAAGTTCTTAAAAAGCATAATACCTTGCGGTTTCTTTTTTGTAGTATCTTTTAGTGGCTGTTTTTGTTGTTGTTGTCTGGTTTGGTTCTTATAGAGCTTCTGAATATATATAATATTAAGTATAGGTTTTGTTGCTGTTTTTTATTGTATATTTTATTTGCCGATGAGGGGTGTAAGTAGAGGGTTTGGTTTTGGTTTTTTTTTTTGTGATGAGCAGTTAACATAAATGTGCTGGCTTGAGACAGACGTAAGCATAGATAGAGATATATATGTATTTTTTGTGGTTGTTTTAATTCGCGATCGTCGAGATATATATAGTACGTGTAGAGAAGTGGTTAGAGACAGAGACTCAGGGGTAGAGATAGGGTATCAAGGGGGAGTTGTAAGTCTGTCTTGAAGGTCGCAGTCGTTTTGCAGTATTTCTCTTTTGTTTTGTTTTTTTTTTCTTTTTTTTTTTTAATAAATCTTGTAAATTAATAAGAAAATGTAATACGTGTTTTTTTTTTTGTTTTTTACTTTTTGGAACTTACCTATAAATAAGAAAAATATAAGTAAACCTAATTCCCGCATTGAGGCTTTCAGAGTTCGTCCTAATATTTGTAAACCCTTCGAATGCCTAGATAACTTAAATATTCGAAATACTCGAACTAATCGTATCACTCGTAATATTGCCAAGGACATAGCCTGATTCGATGACTTGTCCTAAAAATTTTATCGAAATATATATATATATATATATATTATATGTGGCAATGCAATATATATATATGTTTTTTGGTGTGTTTCGTTTATATATATATATATATATTTATATATATATATGGATGGATGTTCATTTACATAGCTCGATGCGATGTGTATATAGAAGGTGATTAAGCGGATGTGTGGCTTGAATTAGTTAGTATTCGATAATATACAACAATGAACATAACCCGGCGAGGTGTTATCGATAACAAACTGAACGGGGAGTTGGGAATTATAAGGGAATTGCGGGAGGTTGTAGATTAAATCGAAATTAAAAGTTTGACTGAAAGTTATGAACTTTTTTTTGTAATTTGTTTTTTTTTGTGGGGAGAGCAGGCAACCCCTTGTAGCATGTCAGGCAACTCATAAATGATGATGGCAACACTTAATTCTTTAATTGCTTCAACTGTATATGCATGTGTGTGTGCGTGTGTGGGTGTTATATATTGATACTCTTAGTGTGAGTTGTGTATAGATGTTTTATTTATTTTTTTTTTGTATTGGGCAAACAGAAATCTCATACCTGTGGACTGACTGGCGCTTTTGGAAGATTTAACGTATCCTCCTCTTCGGCAACGACAGTCGCTAGTGTTATAAAGTACGGAATGATGGCGATTATGTCGATAACATTCATGACATCCCTGCAGAAATTTAATTTGTTCGGACATGCGAGGAACCTGAACACACACAAAATCGATACAACGACCAGCGATTGGTTTGGTTTAAAGATTCACACAGACAGCGCGATAGAGAAACCGAGAGCGAGACAGAACGTGAGATGTCAGAGAGAGATAGATAGAATGGAGAGAGAGAGAGAGAGAAAGAGAGAGAAAAAACGAGATTTGGGTTTGAATTAAAACCATGAATATGGGAACCAAAGCCAAAGGAAAGATAGAGAAATATATAATTATATAAAAATAAGAGAAAATTGATAAATAAATTAATAAATATTTAAATTAAATTTAAAAGAATATAATTGTGATTAAAATCATAAAGAAAACTAACTTCGGTAAGCCGATGTTTTATACGCTTGCAGTTTTATCCATAATTTAATAGTTTCTTTAACACTTCTAAGATCAGTTTATCCCTTAATTTTCCAAATTTTTTATGGCTAAATCTCAATTTTTCGATTGCTGTGAAGGCAGCTAATGGATGAGTTTCATGTTTAAAACCAAGAAACTACAAACAGACAGAGATAAGTATCAAGTGATTAAATACACTCAACTGTTTAAGAATATATATATACTTTATAGGGTGAAAAATCTGCAAGACTATAACTACAAATATAAAATAAAAAGTTTAACTAAAATATAACTCAAATAGATTTTCATTTAAGAGAAAGAGCAGCTCTTCAGATGGAGATAGAGAGATATTGTATTCGAATAATCGGATCGAGTTCAAACTAATATTTCTCTTTCGTTCGCTTAGCTTATGACTAGGTGTACGCATATTTAGTTTGATATGGAAGTGCTTGGCATACCTGACAGTTAGTTCAAATGTAAACCAAATAATACATAACGTTTCTATAAGGAAGAAAGGATCTGTGATGTCAGGCACCTCGTCTTCCTCGATTTTTGTGCCATTTGTTGTTGTATTGAACACCTGAAGTGAAGTTGAAACAAGAAAAATACAAAATGGAAGAGAGATAAAAGCAGAGAGATGTATCCTTTTTGGCGATGTATCCTTCAGCTTGATTCGTACGCACCTTGTAATGCTTAAATTCGGGTAATGTTTCTAGACAAAATATAACAATTGATAGCAATATAACAAATACACTAATTATGGCTACAACTCTGGCGGCTTGCGAACTCTCTGGATACTCGAAGAGCAGCCAGACTTTTCTCTGCTTCTCATTATCCGGTAATGGTCTTTCTTCCTCTTTAATAAAGCCTTCATCCTCTCTGAAAAAATAGAAAAAATAATGATCTTTCGTTAGAAGATATTCACAAGAATGTCAGTTCTATATTAATGTTTGTTGTTTTTGTGTGAGTCTTGGTGTATTTGTTTGTAAATGTTGTGGCAATTTTTTTGGTAGTTGTTTATCCTTAGTTGGGTTTAGATTGGATTTATTATTGGTTCGCTGTCTAATCGAAAGCAAGGCAAGAAGCTCTAACAGAAAGCTAAGCAAAGTGAACAAAATGTATAACAAAAAGCGACGCTTCGACAAACAAACAAAATGCTAATATCGTTTCGCAGCTAAGCAGTGTCTGGAAGTTGTAAAAAAAGGGAACAAGAGTTTTGACTGCACTCCGCTGGAGTATCCTTTCCTGTTCGATATGGGCAGTCCATCGTGCTGCCTCCTCTGGGCTTCTTCGCTCCACGGTCCCGGCCACACTGCCCCCCGCGTCGTATCAACAAAATTTTAAGCTGGTGGTCAAGTGATTAACATTCACTTGCTTTCTTAAATTGACTTTGGTCCAAAGTCCCGTCGAAATTTTTGATTAAGTAGGTCTCAGTCAAAATACATTATTTTTTTTTTTTAATTTCTACTACTTTGCAGTAGCTGGAAATGCTGCAGTTTATGGTAAAAGCATGGAAGTTATGGCGGGGTAAGTCTTCAAAAGCATAAAAAAATGTATGTTGTACCAGGTTTTGTTTTACTAATACTAAAATAAAAATATATAGTAATACTATATTATATGTAACTAATATAAAGACAAACAGAATCTATTTGTTTGATTTCAAATATTATACAATTTTGTTTGAAAGAGTTGCTCTTATCAGAATTTTTTACCATAGATTAAAAAGGTGACTTTTCCTTTTTTATACGCATTTCCAGCCAACGCAATGTACATATACATTTTCTGTGAGCCTGGTCTAGATCTATATTTCGATGTCTGGTTGGGTGCTTTGGTCTGTTTGCCGTGTTGCATGCCTCATTACACTGATTCAATAAATTTGCCGTGCTACCAATATAGAACAAACCGAACCAATTTGTTGTCCTCTCTTGTTTGTTATAGTTTTTCTGTTTTTGAGGGTTTGTTTTTGTTTTGTTTTAAGGCTTTTGTTATATATATATATTTTTTTCGTTTTTGTTTAGAAAGTGTTAGTGAAATTTCTAGTGGGCAACACATGGGCTTACCTGAATTTATTAATTGCTTGATCACCTAATTCATAAAATTTTATTTCTTCACTAAATACGTCTAAAGGGACATTGACCGGTCTCCGTAGTCGGCCACCTGTGGATGAATAATATGAGTGTGTGTGGGTGTGGTTGTGGTTGTGGGTGTGGGTTTTAGGGTGAAAAGGGTGAATAAGTTGTTGTTGTTGTACGGCGAGAATAAGGATAAAGAGAAATAGAGAGACATTAGCAATGGGGGCTGCACACATTCAGAGATATCTATATAGAAAAAGGAGGGGACTTTTAAAGGATGCTCACCACTCTGATAATAGTATAAAATCGCATCGAAGCTCGGTCGACTACGGTCAAAAAAATATTCATTTCTAAGCGGGTCAAAGTACCGTAATCTCCGAGCTGGATCCCCAAGCAGCGTATCCGGGAATTGATTTAGCGTACGTAGTTGGGTCTCAAACCTTAGTCCGCTTACCTGAAATTTTTTGGTTATTATATTATATGGTTATTATGGTTATAGAGTACTCACATTTATAACGACTCTTTCGCAGAAATCATGATCGTGAGGAATGGGTTCAAAGTGTTGCGGTCCGCCACCAAAGCCATGACCAGCCCCCCCTTCTTCGTCTTGACTGCTCAATTTGGGCAAAGACCTTTTAAAGATAAAGGTTGGAAATTTATAATATAATAATAAGATATGAATAATTTGAATATCAAGGTTTGTAATATATATATTAATATTATGTATTATTATTGTTTATATATTCGTTTATAGAAACTATTAAAACTTACTTTTTCATATAGGTTTCAGGGGATCTTAAAGGTAAATATTTACTAACTTAGAAGATATCGAAAATTAAAATCAAATTTAGGTTTAAAATAGATATTATGTAGTATATAATTAATAGTTTATAGTTTTAAGCCTAAAGCCTGTCTGCTTTTCATAATTAAACAGCAATTACTTGACTCGACTTGACTCGTCTTGACTTGTCTTGACCTATTGCTTAACTTCCTCTGATTTATTTTTATTCTAAATTCTTTTTCCTATTTTTTAACTAAAAACCACATCGTTATTACTCCATTATTCAGCGCTTTCGATCTTTAAGCTCTCCAGTGGCTTGCTTGGTCTTTAATTACTTTTACGGCTCGAATCAATTTCCAGATGCTCGTCAGCCATTGAATATTCAATGGCCATTCATGCATATTGCATATTTGCGGTGGATTTTCTTGAATTCTCAAATTGCAATTCGGAATGGTATGGTATCCTTTGAGCTTAGGCCTCGCCTTGCCTCAAATTAAATTCATTGCACACGCCCACCACACGCTGGCAATATACTTATGTTTACGCTTGTAATTGAAATTGTATTACAATCGCATATAAAAGAGACTGCAACCCGAAAAGTCCTTCCCCCTGCTGAGTGGCCCAAAGTGTGGGAGCTGGCAGCTTGCCCAACATTTTCCGCCCCTATCGCTGATGTTGCTGACAATGTGCAATTGTTGCTGCCAGCCAACTGCTGTTGCTGCTGCTTCTGGCAATTTTTTGGATGCGATATTCGAGGCGTTGTTGCATGGCAGGTTGCCTGCTTTTTGGCGCCGTGCCGTGGCATTTAATTAAGCGTGTAAGTGCACTGCCCACATCCCCACCTACACCCTGCCACCCATCGCGCAGCCCCCCTCAGACATTCTGCCACATTCTGGGTGGGGGACTGCCATAATGGCCACTGCCTGTTCGGACAAATTGTTTGTCGGCATAAATCTTTTCCGGGCTGCTACTCCATCTTGCTGCTGCTGCTTGGTATATACTAATAACATCGTACTATAAATTAAATTAAAAAGAGTTATGTATATCCACCATAAAATATGGTAATTGAAAATGTCTTTTTTGTAAGGAGAGAGACACTGCTTTCAGGGATTTATCAAAGATAAAGTATTTGTTTGACTGAAAATGTATTAATTTATTTAATATCTAAATGATCTATAAATATCTAAATTGTATATCAAAATGAGGTGAAAAGTATGAACTAGAGCCATAAAATGTTGCTTTCCTTTATAATTCTCAATTGGTTCTAGCTGTTGACGAAAAGTATTTTCAATGAATTGACTATTTTAATTATTCTGATACCTTTATCACAAATATAAAATAATTTTTATCTAAGCTATACATCAAAATAAATCCCCCTTTTGTGTTTCCTAGCTGTGACGTCAGAAGTAGTCAGCAAAAGGCCGGCCAGGCAAGAGAGAAAGAAAGAGAAAAGAGAAAACTCCCAACTAAATGTCAACAAACAGTGTTTGGCCAGGTGCATTACTAGCCTATACTCTTCTCCCCCTTCTTTGTCTTTTATATTCGCTGTTCTCTCTCCTCTCTTCTCTTACTTCTTCTCTTCCTCTTTGCATCTGCATATCCCCCTTTGTCATATGGCTGTCGCATGTACAACAATTTGTTGTTGTATTTTTTTTTCGCTGTATGTAAATGTCAGTGTGGAATTTATGCTCTCCCTGTCTCTGTTGCACTTGCGGCAGCCTGCGGTGATGCGGCTATATGTGTGTGTATACATATATAGGTCAGCGGCACGGCACGGCCTGATGCGGCGCGTGACGTCATTGTCGCCTCCTTTCTAGATGCCGACGATGTCGATGAGTCGCTGGCTCTGCTGCAGCGACCTATTTACAGGATGCGAGTATATGTATATATATATATATATATATATATTTATATGTATATATGTACATACAACGTAAGTCTCACCCACTTCCGCATTTTCAGGTGGATTGCATAAGTCGCTAGTGAAGCCAAAGCCAAAAGCCGAAACCTTGGCCAAGGGAAGAAACTAAAACTGAAACGGAAACGGAAATGGCAACGGCGACTGCTGAAGTTCAATGCAAAGTCGGCAAATCGAAGTGGAACTTTGTCTTCCGCATGTGAGTATCCAAGAGTCTCTGACATGTGGAGAGCCGAGTGACTATGACTACGTTTGTGGCTGTGTGCGTATGTGCCGGTCAAGGCAAACTCAGCCTCAGTCTCAGCCACAGTCGCCGTCGCAGTCAGTCCCCTCTCCCCACCATTTCCCTCCCCTTTCGGACTATTTTTAGCAGCGTCAACAACGGCATGCTGAAATTTATGAATTAATGTGAGCTGGTAAAGGAAATTTAAGGCATGCAAACGCACACACAGCCTTGAACTGAGGGAGTGCACTTGCCGCCCCAGTCAGCCACCCAATTGGTTGCCGCATTTGCCCACCAGCTGCTCATACATACATCTGCAAGTTAATCAGGCAACTGAAGAGGAGCCGCATCTAGCGACCCACTGCAGACCCCCTATTGACCCTTAGCTAGATCGATTGAGAAGCGCAGAAAAGGGCGGTGAGTTTAGGAGGTACGACATTGTGTCTCTTTATAGATTATATAGATTTATAAAGATTTATATTTGTTTATTTATATAGATTTCTAGATGCAGAATATAATTAAAGCGTTCCCACAAATCTGGAAACTCTATGCGACTTAAAAATCCTGTTTTTGCAAAACAGCATTGATAAAGCTGATTTTTGGGGGAGTTTGTTTTGGGATTTAGTGGGTTGAGTGGCTTCAGGGTGCTTTGGGGTTTCAGGGGATTTCGCGGCGTTTTTGGAGGTTCAAGGGGTGGCCTGTTAACATGATTCAATCAACGCCGCCATCAAACGAACGAACGAACGGCGCCGCTAGCAGTGGGGGCGAGGTGAATGCGAAACTCGATTCAATGCTGACGTCACTAACGACATTCGACTGACAAACGTTGGTAAAGTGAATATGAATGAATGCAAGTATATGTATGTGCACTGCTAGAAAGTATGCCATAAAAAAAAGCATAATAAATAAATAATAATTTAAAATAAATTAATAAATATATTAATAAATAATAATATATGTATAAATATATTTATAAATAAATTATTTATAGAATTAATATAAAAAAATACATAATAAAAAATGAATAATAATAAATTAATTAATTAACAAATAAATATTTTAAAATTTCCAAGAAATATTCATTACTATTTGAGTCTCTTAAAATAAATTAATAAATATGTTAATTAATAAATGAATATACAAATATTTCAAAATTCCTATAACTTTTCTTTCTTATGAGAAATATCTGTAAACATATCGAAATATATTTTATGAAATTTTGTATCTATATAAGAGGTATGTATTGCATGTATTTGCATATTTCTTGTACAATTTCTAAACCAATATTGGTTTTAATGCCAACTATCCAAGTATTGAATTTCGTGCTTTCTCTGGTAAGGAATTTTCACCTTTCCTTTGCCTTGAGGCTGCTACTTGCCTCTGGAATTGCAGTTCGGACTCTACTTTGGTGCCGGATCCGGATCCGGAGGGCCATCAATCGCCAGACGGGGTGTGGGGGGGGAGGCGCATCGGGAATCATGGCCGCCGCAGAGTCGAATTATGCAAATCCTTTGCCTGAAGAACTCACGGACGACGGATAGTTGAACTAACCAACAACTGCCCTGTGTGACCTTGGCCAGTTGCGTGCACAATTTGTGTGAGTTTCTGGTTCTGGTTCAGATCTGCTTTCGTGATTTGCTGCTTTTAATACTCTAACTAAGGGTATATACGGAGTATGTATATTGAAAATTATTTAGTAAAATAGAGGTTCTTGTAGCAAGAAGTACAAAGTAAGCAATAAAAATTAAAAAAATAAAATTAATTAATTAATCCTTATACCTTATCCAAGTTATACCCTGCGTATGTGTAATTTTTAGAAATTACTTAAAATAAATATAATAAAAAAAAAAAGAAAAATAATTAGAAACAAGCAGCTTAAAGCAGAGTTAAAGGGAGTTCCCCAAAGTGCTCAGCTTGGTCAGCCCTGCTTCAAGTTATACATTGCGTATACGTAATTTTTAGAAATGAAATGAAAAATAACCTATACGTATAGTATCATTTAGGATTAAAGGGTATCCAGCTGTAGTTTATATCCCCCAAAACAACGCTTTGCCTTCTCGTTTTTCATTTCCATTCTCATTTTCTGCTTTCCGTTTGGTGTTTTTATTTTTGGCAACCATTCTCAGGTGCCCAACATGCAAGCTGTTTATCAACAACAACAAAGAAGGGGTTGAGTTGGGGTCCTGAGGGGCGGCTGGGTGAATGTGGGCGAGAGCTTGTTGCCTGTCGCAGTCTGTTTTCGTTGCTGTTTGCATTTGCCCATGCACGTGTGTGCAGGAAAATGGAGAAAATGAAGGGGGAATCCTTCAAATAACTGGCGGAAAGGCGGACTGCTGTGCACGTCAGGCATTTTAAACATGTTCCGCCATTTGAAACTTTTCGTCGTTTATTATCCGTAAAAAAAAAAAAAAAAACACACATAAACGTAGAAGGCATAGCTTAAAGGAATAACAATGCAAAGCGTGGCAAAAAATAAAGGATGGAAAGCAATGAAGGCAGGAAACAAACTTGTTAAGCGCGCAATTTAAAAGCAGAGCGAACTTCTACCAAAAGGTGAAACTTTTCAAATGTCTCAAGTGCGTCAAAGGGAGGGGATTGTAAAATAGGGTTGAGTTTGAGTTTAGAAAGCGGAACCGGATGGACACTCGAGTGGGAAGAAAACGGAAGCCGGTGGAGAGCTCTTAGCCATGTCTCGCAGAAGTGCAATCACTTCAAGGCTCCTTCAGCTCAAATAAGACTATTTCGCAATAGGCTGTGGAAAAGTCACTTATTGATGCCAAGGAGTAGCCGGGATAGGGAAAGATTCAGAGGGTTAAAGGGTTAAAGATTATGAAAGGATTTTAGGCCTTAAGCGTACATAAAGAACATAGCTTCTAGTTCATAGAATGTTTTGAAAAAAGAATATAAATATATTTTAATAGTTATCCTATAAAGTTAATCCTATAATAGAAATTTCCTAATGATCAGCAAATGTCTCAAACACTTTTCTTTGTCTCTCTAATAGAATGTGTCTTCTTTCCAACCCCACCTTCTGGGCCAAGTCAAGCTGAATTCCAATCTTCTTGGCCACAATCAAAGTAATCTCCAATGAATTTGTTAAGTCCCCGAAACCGTTTAATGCCCCCTTCCCTTATACCTTATACCCTTATGCTTTTAATTTTAATGCACGGCCAGGGAGGGGCAGGGAGGGAGGTGTAAAGTCGGGTGATAGAGCTGCCACTATAAAGGACATACGGGGAAAGTCAAGCGAGTGAAAGCACACGACACAAAGCGAAAATGGCAAGCCATACACAATGGCGGCGATGCATGTGGGTGTACACAGAGAAAACAAAAGATAAATTTAATATTAATAAGAATTTTGGGAGAAAAATTATTATGGAAAATGTACTGCTTTTTGTTTAAGCCAAAAACAAGCCTTAGTTTCCCCGAAAAACTGTACAATTTCTTTAATATAAAATTGTATATACATTTTATTTATTATAAATATTTCCCTTTGCTTTTGCCTCAAATTTCGCTCAGTGTTTTATACTCATTGTTGGCTGTTCGCTGTCCATTGTTCCTGGCTTTGTTGCTGACGTTTGACGTCGCTTGTCGCCTTGTCGCTGCCAGCAACAACTACTATCACCACCAACAAAACAAAAAACAAAAAAAAAATACTAAAAAAAAATAAACAACAAAAAAGAGGCAAAGGAGCAGCTACAAACAGGATCAAAAGTCAAGAACAATGACAGCAAATAGCAAGCGGCAAGCAGCGAGCAAAAGTCAAGTTGCAAGTTGAAATGTGCGGCAATTGTTTGCTCTGGTTAAAAAAAGGCAAAGTGAAAGTGTAAGCCTCGTCAATCAACAAGGACAACAACAGTGGCAGGGAGTAGTGGCATACACTGAGCCGAAAAAAGGAGTAATAGTTTGGGGATTTTAAGTAAAAGATAGAGAGCGGGAAATACATTGATTTGATTGAAACATCCTAAGAGTAAAGCGATTAAAATTAATAGATTTCAATTGTAACCTACAAGGGTATACAAACTGTAGCTTTCTTTTTAGTTTCTTTATATTTTTCTCCCACTGCAGTAACAGAAAGGAATCAGTGTCAGCGATTTTATAGTGGCATGAATTGCTTTTGTCGCTGGCATCAATTTACCAATTTACCCTCGGTTGCATTCGATTCGCTCTTCATTTGTACTTGAACTTCTTGGTAGCGTCTCGGTGTCATTGTTCGGGGGAAAAGGGAAATTCAAAGGGAAAGAAAGGGAAATAAAGGAAAAGAAAGCCAGGCAAGCGAACACACAACCATTCAGCATCATTATCAATGTCAAACTCATGTCAATTCACTGAGACGATTACAGGATATCATCAAAGGATATTGTTATGTCTCAATCGGCTGAAGGAGCACTCAGCCAGGATCTGTGTGTTTGTGTGTGTGTGTGCTATAGGATGCCTGGGTCCAGCCTCCATTGGAATGTTAATGATATTGATGCTGTGCCACTTTTGTGTTTGCTGTTTGGGCAAACTGTCAATGTGACATTGCGCATACGCCGCATTGACCCGCCCACAGTGTGGTCTCTCAATGTGTATTTGTGCCTAGATGGGTCTTGTGCCCTCTGTGTGTGTGTGGTTGTGTGTGTTCTCTGTTTCTGTTTGTGCATCTGCATTAACTTCTTTGCCATTTGTCATTCATCATCAGCATGAATAACCTTATCCTCATCAACGCTCGCATGCAGCAAGTCCTTTCGATAAGGAGAGATGCTAACATATTGCAACCTGTTTACCGTAAGGCATTCCCCTATTGCCACCTGTCTGTCGACTATTCCAATGGGACCATCTTGTGGCTTTTGAAGACGTGCAGGGAATCTCTGTAGCAGAGGGTTCTTAGCATTTTGTTTATATATTTTAGAGAAAAATCTTTAGGTTTTAAGGGGAGCTCTACAGGTTTTTACTTTTGATTATTGAATATTCAAAGTTTAAGGTTTAAAGTTTTATATTCTATAGTATAACTATATAACTATATTATATATTAAATTAAATTTATAAATCGAATCAACTTTGGCCCGAGTCATGCTTGTAAAATATTTAAGAGATTTCTCAGATTTGTTTTTATAGTTTTAATGAATTTGCGCTTATTCAAATGACACATTACCTATCGCGCAGAAGAGGGGGCGAAGCGTTTGATAGATTTTCACCGCTCAGGGGCTGCTCCTGGCGCGGTCGCAGAACAGGTGTGAGGCCCCATCGCTCAATGAAATCGATGCGGGAAATGGTTGAGGACGAGCAAGTGGTGCGAATCGCTAATTGCGCCAATGCTGAGGCCTGCTCGTCGTCTGCTCCTCCACGTCCTGCTCCTGCTCCTGCTCCTCCACCTTATTTCACCAGTTCACCAGTTCACCAGCTCGCTCCTCCTTCTCGGCGTCAAGTTTTTTTTTTCCGATCTAGCGAGAGAGCCAGCTCCTCCGGCCAGCTTTTTGTTATTTAGCAAGCTCCTCGGTAGGTTGCGGCACCACCTTGGTGCTGTTGTTACTGGCCATTAAGGATGCTACAACTACAACTTTGGCTAGCATTTGGCAATTGGTTGTTCCACTAGTTCCATGTAAACGTGATGTAGAAAAAGATGAAGGCCCAGGATTGGATTTGCAGCGTTCATTTATAATGTTATTTTGTTGTTTTTAAATATTTAAAAATATTTATGCAGGTTTCTTTTTTAATTATAAATGGAGTTTTAGCTTGAGGTTTTGGTTTAAGTTTTGGCGAAGACTTGATTTTGGTTCGATTTGTTTTATTTGTTGTTTGGCTTTGAGAACTGTTTTTGGCAATGTGGACATTGCTTTCCGTTTAGTTTTTAATCCTTTCCTCTTTTTGTCACATATTTAACGCTGTTTGATTAAATTTTAAAACTGATTTTATTCATTTTCCCACTCGTTGCAATATTAATTAACATATTTTACATAGACACATTGACACAACACAGATTCAGTTTCATTTGGCAACCGGAAACAGCAAGTGAAAACGGTAATTTCCGCTTTTAGACACACACACACAGAGAGTTGTTTGGTAAAAATAGGCTTTTTCCTTGTCATGTGTGTATGTTTTTTTTTTTTTTTTTTTTTTTTGGGAAATTTAAGAAGAAAGCTATACAACTTTTGCTGTGGATGCGAAAGCGAAAGCGAGAGAGTGTGAGAAATAGGGGGGGGAGAGAGAGAGAGCGACTGTGGCAGCTGAGAATGTCCTTTACCTATTGATTTTCAGACTCTAGATTTTCACTTTTATTTATGTCCGCATTTAAGCCGTTTTAATTTCTCGTTATATCTGCGGTTTTTTTACTTTTCCCACCGACACTTTCTCCCCCTGTTTTTCTTCTTTTTTTGCCAAAATAATTGTAAAATTGATTGCCCGAAGTTGTTTGTTGTTTTTGGCGCGACTTTTGTGATTGGGAACAACCTTGAATTGATGGGAAATTGGTTCGGGAAAAGGGGAAAACAGGTAGAGCACACACACATCCTGGCACAAAAAAAAGAAAAAAAAGAAAGGGAAATGGTAAACGCCTTCAACTTGTATTATTTTACAACTTTAATGAGCGTTTACTTTTATATTTTTCTTTTCTTCTTTTAAGCACTTTAGTAATTCATTTAACTATTATTTTTGAATATTATTTTTAAAGAAAATCCAAACAGCCCGAAGCACTGAAAAAGAAGTGCAAAGCGGGAGCAGCCAAAATGAAAAATCAGCAAAGTGTCGCCTGTGATTTGTGTTTCACTTGATTTTTTTGGTTTTCCTTTTTTTTTTTTTGGTTTATCCACGCTTTTAGGGCTCTCCCGCTTTATGCTTTTCGCTTTTTCGTCTTGTTTTTTCCCTCTTATTTGCCTTTTTTTGCTTGGTTTCCAGTTCGAGGGCCAGAACAAACAACAGAAAATAGCCTGGAAGAGCGCGCTAAAAACGTGGCGCACGGAACGAAACGAAATGGAATCAAAACGGACCAAAATGGAGTGGAGTGTGTAGGGGTACGTGTGGAAAATGGAATGGCAAGCGAACGAGCGCGCGCGGGCAATGTGCGAAAAGGACGAAAGGCGACGAATGTTGGGCCATAAGTGGCAAGCGAGAAATTGAAGCGTGTAAGCGCTTAACTGGCGATGTAATGACACCGACACAGCCACACACTCGCACACACACTCGCAGAGTAAGCCAGTCACACACACACAGGCACGTGGCGGGCGTGTGTGTATAACAAGACACACCAATATGAGGGCAAAGCTCGTGAGTCATTGAGTGTGAGAGCGAAAGAGAGAAGAAGGACGCAAGAGAGAGAGAGAGAGAGAGAGAGAGAGAGCGAGCGCAAAAGGAAATTCAACGGGTGGATGGGGCGTGCTCCTTTTTTTTTGGGAGGGGGCTCTACGGACTACGGCCCTGCACAATGGGAAACTTGTTGGCGGATTTATGCAACCCACACACAAGCAAAAGGAATGTCATACGAGACACGAAAGACGAGCGAGCAGGCGAACGAACGAATGTGGGTGCGTGTGTGTGTTTGTATGTCGGTGCGTGTCGCTGCGTCCTGCGTTCGTTTACCGTTATGCTGGCTGCCGTGTGCCGAGTGCCGCCTCGTTTATTGGCGTTTCCTGCTTCGCCCGCTGCTTCGTTGGTGTGTCCTAGCATTGTGAGCTTTCCATTATCTTTGCAGTTATTATCAGACACCTCAGCCCTGTCCCTGCCTTTGTCTCTCTGTCTCGCTCTCTCTGCTGTAGCGCCATCTCTGTCTTCGGCCAGGAGTGTTAAGCAGCTGTCAGTTTGTTGTTTCTTTTTGTTTTTTTTTGGTCTTGGCTTTCTTCATTTCACTTATTTTTTTTTGTGCCTTTGTTGCGTCTGCGTGCTTGCTGTTGTTGCAGCTGTATGTGTATGTGTGTGTGTACGAGTGTCCTGGCGTATTTGCATCTGTGTGTGCGCTAGTCCCTTTGGGCCGGGAAAAAAGCTAGGCCGGGAAAAGCGAACCGGGTCCCCATTGCCCTGCCCTCCTTTTTCGCATCTCCTCGCATCATATCGCTTCATTTTGGCTTTTTCTATTTTTTCGGTGTGCGCAGTAAATACTTCACCTAACCCCCCGACCAGCCACCTAGAGAAACAGAGAGAGAGAGAGAGAGATATAAAGAACTTAGAGAGGGGCAAAGAGAGAGAGAGAGAGAAAGAGGGTCCAGAAAGAGACATCAACTCACGCCTCCTTTTCTGTTTTTTGTTGCCTTTTGCCGTGACACGCATTTTATGGAACTCAACTCAACTAAACTTAACATAACTTGTAACTTTGCTTTAGTTGAGCGAAAATTGAACTTGACTTTAAGTCTATAAAGATGATGGTTAAAGACTTTAAAAAATATGAATTACTGTTTTTATAAGTTAACATTATAATGCTGTCTTAAGGAACTCAAACTCAAAGGAGTCTAAATTGTATTTATTCTATAAATGATCTCATTAAGCAAATATACCCTACCTATAACCTTATAAAAACTAACGCAACAATTTTATAAAATTATAAATAAATTTTTAAATTAAATGAAATATGCAGATTTATTAATCTATTAAAAACTAACTCTGAAAAGCTTTCCGAATTGAAATTAATAGGCCAAGTTATGATTTTTTTCGATTTTAATATAATATATATAATAATAATATAAACAAACTAAAAATAAAACAACAAAAAAGGTAAACAATAAAATAAGCTGCAAGCAACATAAAAACATAAACCACAATAACAGCAAATGAAGACAATTATTTAAACTAAATAAAGTAAAGTTAAATAAGTAAATTTAAGGTAAATTAAAATTAACAAAAGTAAATAAATAAATGAATAAATAAAATAAAACAAAAAAATTAAATAAAATACGTACGACAACTGCAGTGAGGAGGCTGAGTTGGTTTCCATTGTTACCCAATTTTGTTTCTACACTTGGTGATGGGTTTTAAAACCGATTAAATGTTTTATAACAATTTCTATTTAAAATTTGAGTTGGTTTTTATAAGTAATTTACCATTTATTATTTTTTATACAATTTCTATTTAAAATTCGAGTTGGTTCCCAAGTAATTTGGGCAGCTTTCTTGCGTTCAACTGTCATTTGCCGTGGCTAATTGATTGATGGGTCTAACTGCATTACTGTCATGATTAACCCCTTATATTCCACCCTCTTTCCCCCTCTTAAAGCAACCATTAATTTAATCAATTTTGATTAGCAATCCGTGTGTCTATCGTTGGTCCTTCAAGTTCACACATTGCCAATTGCCCTCTAAACAGAAGACTAAAATCGTAATGGGAATCAGGAGCATGGCCAGGACCAGGACCAGCACCAGGATCAGACCAAAACAGCCACAACATTAGCTCATCCATCAATTTGAAATGTCTGGTGTGAGGGGCTTGGCTTTGGCTTTGGCATCCTTAAAAGGTCAACATCAACATCAACATTGGCGCCGCATCTGTGTGATACAGTATTGAGCGCTTGCCAAAACTGATTTTGGCAAAACTGCAGCCAGGTGAGAGCGGTCGAAAGGATAAAAAATGAATTAAGGAACAGATTTCTTTTACAGGGATCAACATAAATAACTCACAAAGTGTGTAAAATCAATTCTAGAGAATCTATGAATTATTATCCCAGAGAATTTAAAACTGTTTCTTTGCCAAAAATGGTATTTTCTTTACTAAATCCTAAAAATTGTTTAGATATAAGTTGTTTTTTTTTGTTTTTAGCAACTGCTAGAAGTTATTTATAAATAAGAAATTTCTAGCTAAATGTTTATTGTTTGCTAATTTTTATCCACCTTGGCGTATGAGTAATTTTGTAAATTTGTATTTTCCCTACTAAATCTTAAAAATTGTTTAATTATAAGTTGTATTTTTTTTAATAACTGCTAACACTAATTTATAAGTTGATTGTTGTAACAAATCTCTAGCTACATATTTTCTCTTTGCTAATTTTAATCTTAATAGAGCCACATTGGCGTATGAGTAATTTGGCGGCGTGAATATTACGCATACGCAGTGTGATTATTATTCTTTGGCATTGCTTCATTTGCCTTACGCTTTCCAAAAACACACATTTTCCTAATCTTTAAAGGGGATTTTCCCTATATGTGTATTTCTGCTACTTCATCTTCTTCTATTCCTTTTTGTTGCCTTCCTTTTCTTGTGTTGTTTGTTTGAGAGTATCTGCAAGTGTGCGCGTGTTTGTGTGTATGTGGTGTGTGTGTGTGAAGATGAAGACAAAGCGAGAAAGCAAGGAATGCTTAAGGGCTCCGGTAGGGAGAGAGAGAGGTAGAAAACTCACGCACACACAGACACTGCACAGCAGCAGTAGCAGCAGCAGCAGAAAATTGCCTTTGGAACGTCCTTAAGAAGGATATACCTCAAAAATATTGCTTACAGCGGGCTGCCTGCTTCTTCTTCTTCTTGTTGTTGTTGTTCAGGTAGGCTGCAACAACAACATGAGCACAAAAAAAAAAATAAAGGAAACAACATTATGATCTCTCTCTCTCTCTCGTTAGTTCTCTCCCTCTCTAGTTTCCTCTGTGTGATTTAGCAATATGTTATGCGCCTTTCTCTTGACTTTCTCCCCGTTTTTACCCTCTAACCACTTTCGCCTTGGCAGCCACTTGTTTAAGTCTCTTCTTTTTTTAGTTTTTATATTAAGTTTTTTTGTTTTTATTTATCTCGATTGTTTTTAGCTTTCCGTTCTTTGAATTGTGCGTACTTTTCCCATGATTTTGCATTGCGTTTCTTTTTCTTGTTCGATTTATTTGTGGAAAATGTTAGGAATTTTGTGGGGAATTTGCGAAAAAGAAAGAAAAACTACTTTTACATATCTAAAAATGTTTTTTGTTGTTTTTTTTTTGTTATATGTCAAGGTTAAAAACACACACGTACACACTTGCAGTGATTTAAGTATCTTTATATCTCTGGGCTTGATCTCTGCATTTAAATTGGCATTTGCCGCACTTTTTACGCACAAAAACAAACAAGAAAAATATTAAAAATTTAAATTTTATTATAGGAATTAGATTTTGCTTTAGTTTTGCTATTTTTTAGGTATTTTTAATCACGATTCATCCGTTTTTTATCCGTTTTTTTGTGTCTTTTCATTTTCTTGTTGCCCGCGGATATCTTCTTGGTGTTCTTGCCTTTGGTTTTGGTCCTTGCCCTGCCCCACCTCCCCTTGTTGATGCACTGCCACTGGAACGAAACTGGCAATGGAACACACACAGACACACAGAAACACGCACAAAACACTCTAATACAGACGCACGCACTTTTCCCAGTTTCAGTTTCAATTTCGATTTGGGTTTCAGTTTCGATTTCGATTTCGATTTCGGTCTGCGATTCGCTTGGTCGCTCGGCTCCTCCGCATCCTCGTCGGGATCTGCTCTCCACACTGTCTGATGTCCACTGGTGTCGGCTGCTGGCTGCGTCAGACTGAGACTGCGGCCGATTCTTGCCTCAGCAGCAGCAGTGGCAGCAGCAGCAGCAGGCAGTAATCGTTGCTCACCGTTCCCTTCCGTTCCGTTTCGTTCCGCAGTAAGTTCGTTCCTTTTGCCACTGTTTCGCGCTCGCTCTCTCCTGGCCCCACTGTTGATGCTGCGCGTCGGGGTCGGGACTCAGCCAGACAGCTGGTTCAGCGCTGGAAGCGCTTCCAGTGCTCCTTGCCCGTCAGCTGGCCTTCCAAGCGCTGGAAGCCGAGAGCTTGGCAGGTTTCTTCAATGAATAAAGCTTGCAGGTAGCACCAAAAGCGGCTAATCCGCTTGACAGCTGTCAAAAACGCTTAAAAATATAGCCGCAGATGTGCGATATTTAATTTGATATTGTTTTACATTTAAACCCTATTAAAAAACGATTTGTCATATATATTTTTGGTGGGCGTAATGACATATAGTTTAAATTGTAATATGATTTAGGGAATGTATTATAGAAAAAGAAAAATCACAGAAGCTACGAAGGCAACTTTCTCTAATTATAAATATAGTAAATAAATCCTGTGTGACCTATCCAAGCTATAATATTTTATTTTGTTATTAGTAATAATATTAACATCTAATTTGTTTAATTAAATAGTTCAAAAACCATGTAAATCCCTCAGGTGTTTTGCTTTCAGCCTGAAAGAATCCTCAATCTATGACCTGCCTTTCACATTTTCATTTTATTTATTAGTTTGTCGCTTCCTACAGGTGTCAAATGATTTATTTATGAATAATTATTGGCTCCAATGGGTGGTAGAGCAGAAATATTTATGGATTTTCCCATGGATTTATCATTAAAAAGCTGCAGATCTTTTTAAAAGTTGAATTTAATTCAATAAAATGTATGTATATTTATGTCTTGCAATATATTTTGTATTTATTATGAGGGATTTTTGTTATATTTTATATTACTAGAATAGTTTAGAGGAGTAATGGTTAATTTGTTATGTTTTTATTATTTGCTTGAATGTTTGCTAACTGAATCTATTAAAATCCATATTAGCTAATTTATAAGTTTTCTAAAAGAAGACAATGTCTGCTATAGGTACGTGAAAATGGTATAAATAATCGTTTTTTTATATTCATTGTGTCTGTAAGAGACATTTTAATTAGTTATTTATGGCTATGACACTTTAAGGAGTTTGCACGCAATTTGTGTCTTCTTTTTACCCTTCCCCAATACTAATTTTATTTTATTTCAAAGTAATTCCGCCAATCAATTGGGAAATGCAACGGAAACGGAACAGGGAATATGGAACACGGCCAACTGTCAGTTTTTTTTTTTTTTTGGTGAACTGTCAACAAAGCGAGCTTTCCTTTTGACTGGAATGCAAAGCCGGAAGCTGTGCGGCTGTTTGCATTTTTTTTTATCTTTTTGCACACTGCCTTTTGCCGTTATTTCGCCGCCTTCCAGGCAAAAGCTCGCCGCCCGGCTTGACCGCACAGAGGGCGCCAGCTGGCCAAAGCCGGGTCAGAACGCCGGCAAAAGCTTCGGATGCTGGGCGGGCTCTTGAAATTGGAAAATATTTTCAATTTTCTGAAAAACCACTGAAAATTCTCTGAAAAAATCCATTGAAAAATTCACAGAAAAATCAGCGAAAGCTGTGTGACTGTCAAGGCTGAGCTATCACCCCCTTTTAGTCTCCCCCACTAACCATGATGTTGAAAAAACAAGGCAAATCGAATTAATATTCCGTGTACAAAATCAATTAGTCCAGTCCATTGGCCAATAAGGTCGGCCAGTTGGGGCTAAAAAGGCAACGCAGAGCTCCGAACTCTTAACTGAAGGCGACAGAATAAATGGCAATCGAAGCGGAGTGTAATTGAGTTAAGGTCACATGAAGCGGAAATGTTTTTCTTTTTTGTTTTTAATATGTATTTATTAAATATTTAATAAAGAGAAATTGTAGCAGACACTTATTACGAAAAACGAAGTATATATTTTTGATTGTTTTTACTAAATATATAAAAAAAACAAGTAAATAAAAACTAACAAAAACTTCTCACTATTAAATAATAAACAAGAAAGGAAGCTAACTTCGGCACGCCGAAGTTTGTATACCCTTGCAGATTGGTTTCGATGTTTATATTATAGATTTAAATTCTGAAAACACTCACCAAACAGAGTTTCATTACATTTTACCTATACTTATTATGTTTACAGTTTGAAAGTTACAGTTTTACATTCCCAGTTTTACATTTTCTCTACATCTACCGATCGGTTTATATGGCAGCTATATGATATAGTTGTCCGATTTTTATAAAATTTATACCATAATTCTAGAATAATAAAAAAAGCTTATATCTCAGAGTAGATAAACATACGTTGAAAAACAACGAAACTATAATTTTTTATCTATTTATTTCTCGACCGTTCCTATGGCAGCTATATCATATAGTCGACCGATTTTCATAAAATTTTTACCAAAATTCTGAAATAATAAAAAATGGCCATATCTAAAAAATGGTGCAAAAATGTTGAAAAACAACAAAGTTATAATTTTTTTTCTACAAATATATCGAACATTTGTATGGCAGCTATATGATATAGTCGTCCGATCCGGCCCGTTCCGACATATATAGCAGTGAGAGCATATAGAAGACTATATGCAAAGTTTCATTCAGATAGCGTTAAAACTGAGGGACTAGTTTGCGTAGAAACAGACAGACGGACAGACGGACAGATGGACAGACGGACAGACGGACATGGCTAGATCGACTCGGCTGTTGATGCTGATCAAGAATATATATACTTTATAGGGTCGGAAACGTCTCCTTCACTGCGTTGCAAACTTCTGACTGAAATTATAATACCCTGCAAGGGTATAAAAATGATTCATTATTTATTAGCTCATACATAAAAAGTAAGTGCTTTCATTAAAGTTTTTGACATATTTTCCTCATATTTTATTTATTAATTTTGTTTGTAAATGTGAGTATAAACTTGTAGTAAAATATAAAGCTGCCTATTGATTTTAATTTACAAGAGAATTTAATTTATAGGATGCATGTTCTAAAATGTAATTTCATGAAATAGTTTTAGTAAATTTAAGCCATAATAAAACTTAAATAAAATTTTTTCTTTTGCTAAACAGTTGCAGAATTCTTTGTTTATATTTTTAAGAATAAGATTTTAGTTTACATTCAATATAAAATGTATATAAAAATCTATATAAAATGTATTAACCGAGAATCGATCTAAAAATATAAATTAAAATCTAGTGCATCGATATCCAGATATAGCCTTATATGTATATACATATATACTAATATATATACAGAAATGGAGCCAGAAAAGCGGGGCACAATAAATTGAACGTTCGAACTGCGGTTGCCAGTTGGTATTCCATCAATTAGCCAGCAAAAAAAAAAAAAAAAAAAAGAGGAGGATTCATTTTTGGCAATGGAAAACCAATAACAAAAGACCGGCAGTGTGACGCACACGCGTGTATATATAGCATATAGTATGGTATTTATCTAGCCGTGGGATCTCATGCAGAAAGGATAATAACAAGGATAATGCGGCCGCCGGTCGAGGCTGCACTTAATAAAACCTAAACCCAAACTGAAAACTGGAAACTGAAAACCGAACCCCAAACGAAGCCAAAGGCAAAGGCTGTGGGAGCCATAAAATTTTTAGTGTCATGTTATACATTTGTAGCCCAACCCCCCTAGTTTTCCACCCAGATGCATTTTTTTTCCTGGCTTTTCCCTCCCCTTTTTTGTTGTTGTTGTTTTTTTTTTCTGGCTTGTTAAGCTGCTAGCCAAATTTATGGCCAGCGATTCCCCGCAGAGCGAAAAATGCATATTTTTCGAGGAGGGGCCTGCTGCTGCTGCTGCTGTGAGCCTGCTTAACGAGGATAACAATAAAGCTAGCCAGGATATATGTATGTATCTGTGCCGACAAATTGGTAGAGGGATCTGGGTTATAACAGTTGCCGTGATTCCTGCAAGTCCTTTCATTGAATTTCATTTCGAATTTCGAATTAGGGACTCGAATAATTGTGGTCCTTAAATTAATTTGTTGTTTTTTTGTTATTTACATATTTTATGCAACGTGGAATGTTAATGAATGTTGGTAAAATAACGTGGAATTTCATATTCCATGAAATTTGCTTGAGGGCCAGGACCCGGGGCCAGGACTCGAGCGGCAACAAATGCAACAGAAATTGCAGCGACAACCTCAAACGTCGATGAGCCAGCTCGCAGCTTTTGGCCAACATTCCGTTGGCGGCAACTCGTTCTGGTCCTGCTCCTGGCTATATATATGTATATATATATATCATATATATAGTATATATAACACTTCGTTTATGGCGCACCCCGAGGCGGACTCCCTGGACCCGAGGCAGCTGCATAAAATATGCGACCACGGGCTGAGAAATATACATACATATTTTTGAGCTAAGAGACGCAGAAAAGGAAAAACTATAGAATCGATGGGGTTTTATTTTTTCTTTTTTTTTTTTTTTTTTGGGGAAGGGGAGGCGCCAAAAATTGTGCAGCACAGCAAAACAACGTACAAAATTTATAGCACATCTCTTGAGCGAGTTGCCAGAAGAATGGGATGAGGTTGAGGTTTGGGATGAGGTGGAGTATAAGGTGGAGGCTATGGATGAGGTGTAGGATGTGGATCCATGGCTTGGTTATAGATGTTGACATGGACACAGCCAGTGACGACCTGCGGATGAGCTAGGATCTGCACAGAGGGAAGTCCTGCCTTTTGTACACTTGTTTAATTGTGAATTTTATATTATATTAAATGATATATATTTTCCACTATTTTATACTGGCCTTATTTACAAGACAAATAACAATATTTATAAATATTTATTATTTGATAGTTTATTTAAGATTTAATTTAAGAATAATTTAGATTTTTAAAGAATTTTAAGAGCTTGTTACTTTGGTCTCCCTTTCTCTCTGTCTATATCCTTCTCTCTCTCTCTCTCTCTCCTACCCTCTCCCCCTCTCTCCCTCTCTCTTCTTTCCCTTTCTCTCTCACACACACACACACACTTAAAAGAGTGTGAAATATGGCAGACTCTTGAAAGTTGGCCTTCGATATTTCATAACAATTGCATACTTATATGGGCAAGCGGGCAACTGAAAGAAAATAGCATTTTTTCTGGGCGATTATGCAAGCAAAGAAAATGATGAAAATAAAGTAATAAAAGAGTGGCTTTTAGGTATCATTTGACCACAATTCAAAGGCTTAATCTTAAAATTTAAATACTTTAAAGCTCTAAAAGCAATTATTTTCAGTTATTTATTTGCTTAAACTACAATTTCCCTCTCAATTTAAGCAATTTTCAATCAATTTAATATCAATTTGCTGGTAATTAAATCTTATAAAGTGCCTCTGTGGCACTTGAACTCCTTTGACCGACAGTTTCTGGGTAATTAGATGGCCACCAATGGCAGCTTGCATGGAAATTTTGGGTTGCGGCAAGCATCTGGGCGAAAGTGAAGCAACACACACACACACACACACATACAGACACATTTCCCATTTTCCATCTTCCATTGCATCTCCCCTGCTCTGCTCTTGCCAGAGTGCTCCTTCTCCATAGCATGTGGCCTCAATTTCCCGAGTCCCCGGGTGCCCAGAGTCGTCTTGTCCGCTCTTTGAGTCGTGTTTGTCTGCATTTAAATGTGTGTCATGATGTTAATTTGCTGCACCGCCGGCTACGCCAGAGAGCGCTACCAGTTTGGCTATTTTAGGGATATTTTTGGATATATTTATGTTTATAGAAAGTATATAGAAGGTATATAAAATCTATATAAATTCTATATAAAATCTATATAAAATCTATATAAAATCTATATTAAATCTTATAAAATCTATATAAAATCTATATGCCTTATATTTGTTAACATAACTTCTATCCAATATTTCTCACTTACTTTTGTGGTATATCCCCCCCTTTGGCAACACTGACCCTCAGCTGATTCCGTCTCGAAATGGGGGAAAGGCAAATGGAAAACGAAAAGGGAATTCCGGTGGAAAACAAGGAGCCATGTAAAGGCTTTGGCGGGAAGAACTGGCGACATTTTGCCTGTCGTCAGTCTGTCTGCGGCTCTTCGAATCCGACAGACAGTTGGCAGGCAGTTGGCAACTGCAACTGCAGCCGTATCTGTATCTGCATCTGTATCTGTAACAGCTGCAGCTGCAGATGCATCTGTATCTGTATATGTCTCCGTATTTGTAATGTGTAGCTTACAGACAGAAAGCGGCCAACGGACGACTCCGATTTTTGGCCAGAACAAGCTAGACTTGCAGCATTTGTCAATGTCATTAGTTGCACATCGAGCACAGTGCGAAAAGAAAGGGTAATACGATGCTAACACTGAGAAAAATATATGATTTTCTATTGATTTATATATGTATTTATCTAAAGTTAACAATTAGTTCTAAACAAAGTGGTAACATAAAGTTAAGAGCCATAGCAGCTTTCTATATTTTGTGTTTTTGTGCTAAGAAAGATAGAAAGGAAAGATAGATAGGAAAGATAGATATATACATAGATAGGGAGACAGGAAGATAAATAGATTCAGGGATAGATGAATAAGGAAACTGATAAATATATATACAGATAGACAAACGGATGTATGGATAGAAAAATAGATGGATAAATGGATAGATGGATAGAGGGATATTTCTTATTAAATTTGCTTTTAAATTTCTTATAAAATTTCCTAAAAATTTTCCATTAATTCCTTAATATTCAAATACATTTTGTAAGTCCTTTTTGTAAACAATAAAAAAAAAATTAAGCAATAATTTAAGAAGCAAGAACGTAATTGCCGTCATGGAAATTGCCATGACTACCACTTTCGAGAGTGACAATTATGTGAGTTTGAAGAGCGGGGGAAATGAATTTAATTTTGCAGTTTTTCCTCGCTTGTCGCGACATTGTGTCTGGGGGCGGCTGCCACGCCCCCCTCAAGGCCTAACAACTTTTTGCCGGAATAAACAAAAAAAAAACACGAAAAAGAAAAAGAAAAAGAAAAAGAAAAAGAAAAAGGAAAGAAAATGGAGCCAAGCGAGGATCCAATGACACTAAGGCAACAAAATTGAAGCAGATGCAAGTGGAAATGTCCTTGAGGCACATGTACATAGGAGATGTGTGAGTGTGTGTGTGTGTGTACATATATATACATATATATAGATGCTTAACCCAAAGGCATCAGCCACATTGTACTTCTGTTACTGCTGCCACTCTCCTGGCCTTTTTTTGCTCCTTTTTTTGTAACCCCCTCGATTCTTTTATGGCCGCCAGAGTTTTGCGAGTTGCAATTTTTTTGGCAACTGCTGCAGCATGTGACGTCACAAAATCCACACACACTCACTGGAACATAAAGAAAATGGAGTTTTTCGGGGCGGCAAGAGGGAAATGTGTAAATTGCTGCTGCATTTTGGGCATGTTTAATGTAATTACCAAAAGGCTTTCAGTGCGCACACACACACACACACACATACATACATGTAAAGCTCACATCAAAGTCACATGTGCTGCACTCCCCCCTCGCTTAACCCCTCGACTGCCGTTTGGCATTCAGCCAAAAATATCATTCTATAAAATACGAGTTTAAGCGCAAGCACACAAAAGTCCAATAAGAAACTTCAACAAAAACAAAAAAAAAAAATGAAAATGAAAATAAAAACGTGGAAAAAAAGAAAATCAAGAGAAACAAAAAGAAAATCGCACTGAAAAATCAGCAAAAAGAGTTTATTTTTATTTTAGAGGCTCCCACAACCTTTTTCTCAGCAGCAAGTTTTTCCGGTACTTTTTTTTCTTCTCATTTTTTTTTGGGGGGTGCCTTTGGAGGCTGTTTTTTTGGGAGGCCGCGGAGGGGTGGTAAATGGTTACTGGTTGACAGGCTGCCTGCCTGCCTGGCGCCCTGCAACTTGAACAAAATAACATTTTGGCTTTCACTTTTTTTGTTTTTTCCTCTCTTTGCAATTTTTGTAGCCCCAGCCTTCGGTTTTTCCCTCTATTATTTATTTTTCTTGCTTACTGCTCAATGCCTTTTTGTTTTCCTCAATTGCACAGATGCACAGATACACATAAGGCAACTTTAAATACTATTTCGAAAATCGTTGAGAGAAAAAATCCACTGAAAATGCTATTTCTTTGAAATTAACCTTTATCTCATTTGAAGATGATTAAGAAATAAGAGCAGCAGCTCGAGCATTTAGACAGGAAGAGCATCTTGAGCAGAGAATCAATATATATTGGCCATTTCTTTGCCTTCAAGGATTTCCACCTAAGATAAGCGATTAAAAAGATAGTTTTCGGTCAGAAAGCAAGTTAAGTAATTTATATATACATATATATATTTAAAGTTTCTTTTACGTGGAAAGGAAATATATTTTGCCTAATTTTATATATATATAATATATATATATATATATTTAAATTATTTTATTACTCTCATTCTGTTTGTATTTATTTAAAAAAATTTAATTTATAAATAAAAATCGATACATTAGCAATAATAACTTTGATAAATATTAACATATTCATCGATAGCTAGTGAAAACTTGATCGAATTAAAAGTTTTTATTAAATATTTGAAATAACAACTCTCCCCTTTCTGTGCTTATTTATTTCCCTAAATGTTTTGTTGAAACAAAAACGGATTAATATCGGTATATTTCGATATATTTTGATTGTAATATTCTGTTTGTATCAACAGAGGACATGTCAACCGCTTGTTTTCCCCAGTGTACACACAAGCTTATGTTTAGCTTGGCTTCCTCGAACCTATGTCCTTCTGTTTTCCGTTTCTTCTCCTTTGCCACTCTTTTTTCTTTTCTCTCTTTCTTTTTCCCTCCCCCTTTCCCAGTTTTCTTTTTTTTTACCCCCTTTTCTTGCTGTCAAGTGCAACACGAAATGCTCAGCTCAACTCAACTCAAAGTTCTACTTGTGCTTCGTTCTTGATTTAGTTTACTTTAGTCACGTTTATTGCGCTTTTAGGACAGATATCTTCACTCGCCACGCCCCTCTCCCCCATGTACACCCCTCAAGAGTGTCGGGAGTTCCGTGGGTGTCCTTTGAGTGGTGTTTGCAGGTGGTGTTGCAGATCTGTACCAGCTGTAGATAAACGAGTCCTTTAGGCCACACACACAGCTTCCCGTTGGCCTTTATTTATTTATTTTATTATTTCCTATTTGGATAACCGCATGGAAGGGGCTTAGACCCAATGAAGCCATCATCACTGCGGCAGAATAAACCCTTTTTCTGGGGGGTTATTCGGTTTGTTTTTGTAGCTTGGAAATTTATTTAGAAGACTGTTTAATATTAATCGAATTAGAAGTAACGCAAATCGATTTATATCGATATTTGAATAAGAAATTCTTGAATTTCGTACACCAAGGTCAAGGTAGTTCATCAATATAAAAATATTTAATTATAATTAAGGGATTTAAGGAAGGATAAACCTCTTTTATTGAGCTATTGAGCTTGTGGCTCAGAAATGTATGTTGTAGATTAGATTAAATCATAATCGAATTAAGAATATCGATTTATATCGATATTTAAATAATTAATCATTGGATTTCGTACACCAAGCTCAAGATGGTTCATCAATATATTTTAAAGAAAAATATTTCATTATATTAAAAGGATTTTAGAAAGAATAAACCCCTTTTTTTTTGCTAGTGGGTTTGTTTTTGTGCCTCAGAAATTTATGTTGCAGATTATTTAATATTAATCGAATTAAGAAAATCGATTTATATCAATTTTTTAATGATAAATCTTTGGTAATTCATCAATATATTTAAAAAAAAAAATTTATTTAATAATAATAAAGGGATTTTAGGAATTTTAAGAATGATTTCAGAAAGGCATACCCGTAGCCATCGAGGGAGTTGCGCTGCAGCTGCTGCTCCCGCAACTGCAGCTTCCGCTCGGCGATCTTCTTCTGCTCCTCCTTCTGCTCGAGCTGCTCCTTTTGGTGCTGCTGCTGTTGCTGCTGCTTCTTGCGGTGCTGGCGGTCCTCCCCGAGGCCGTAAAGGCCGGCAACGGCGGCCATGCCACCTGGCGAGCTAGCTCACGCAACGGATTCACTTGGTTTCACTGGGGGATTGCTTGTCACTGGTTGTGTCATGGATCGATTTCAGCTGTGGCCGCGACTGCCATTCGCTCATTTTCACTTTCATTTTCATTTTTATTTTATTTATTTATTTATTTTTATTTTTTGGGCTAATTTCCGCGACGATTCACTTGAACATGGCTAAAGGGGGGCTGGCAAAGGGTGTTATCGATACGATTACCGTTAGAAATTTACATTATTTAACGGGTCTCTGATGGTAACCTTAATAGTCCTGTGTGTTTCGATTTGTTCTCGATTAATTTATTATGGATAATAGCTTTTAAGTGTAACTATCGTGATAGCGATAGTCCAAAAGTGTATATTTTAATTCGAAACTGTTTTAGTCTTAATTACACAAAATTTACTTTTAAATTTTAAATTTTTTAAATAAAAATTTACTTTTTATCGATTATTATTTAAGCTACTAATTGCTTTGTAAAATATTCAAAAATTAGAAAAAGACTTTTTATAGATAATTTTCCACTTTTAGTTGCTCTGTTTCATTGGTTATTATCGAAACTTTTGCCAGCACCAAAGATATATGTATAGATAATATCTGTTATATCGATACTAACCATCAAAAAGAGTAATGTTCTATCAATAATAACGATAATTTTGTTGTCCTAGTAATCGATGATTTATATTTGTAAATCGGACTGTATTTAGTTATTTAAGGCTCGCTCACCACCAGCCCACCGTTTTTTTTTTCGATATTACCGATTTCCGGTTACCAAATTCCGATTAACGATTACCGATTTCCAGCAAAATCAATTAGCAAGCGCCTCGCCCTGAGCCAAGAGTCTTGTGTAACCATTGCGTAATGCCAGCCATAATTGCAACGCCGCTTGAAGCACATTTGCTGGAAAGGCAAACAAAAACCCGCAACCGCAACCGACGGCAAGTGAATCACATCAAATCGAATCGAAACGAAACGAATCGAATCGCATTGAATCGAAAGCAACTCTGGCGCCGCATGTGGCATGTCCCGGGCGCCATTATCTATTATCAAATGGAATTTGGCTGGCTGCCACCTATTCCACCCATCTCTCTGCCCACCTGCCTGCCCCAATAAATTATCCCTGATTTAAAGCGCGGGAACAAGAAGTGTGTGTGTGCACTTCTGAGTAATTAATATTAATGCCACATATTACAAATGGCAAAAAAAGCCATGTATCTGTGCTAATTGATATTTATCCCATGAATTATCCCCCCCTTCTATCCACCTGGCAAGGACTCTCTGCTTGCAATTATCACTTCTCAGAGGCAAAAAGATGCCAAATTGCAGTTTTGTGGCTCAAGTGGCAGGCATTTAATAAGCCAAGTTGAAAGCCAAACGGTTTTTGAGGGTTTGGGGTTGTTAAATCAGCTTGGAAATTGCTTCCGTGTTGAAATTGAGTTAACAATGCTATGGCCCAGGTGCGAGAGAGAGCGAGAGGTAGAGCTTTATTGATTTATGCGGTGCCCCTCACATCACGTATACGTAGGTGGCCGCATCACGTATACGCCTCGTGATGCCGCCCAGTATCGTCGTATTTGCCGTTGCCATTGCACTAATCTCCTCCAGCTGATGGCTGGGCTGGTTCGGTGGCCATTAAGTGACAGTTGCCCGGCTGCACAGAGGCTTAAAATGCAATGCCAAACACTTGCGTTGACGCTGACGTTCATGTAAGCGCATTAACTCATACAGCAACTGTTGTTGGGGTGGCAAGGTCACGGTCAGAGTGTAGGGATAGGGATTGAGACGGCCCCTGTCCATTGGCCACTCAATTAAGGCAAGCCAAAGAGGGGGAAAAGCCTGTGGTTCACTGGTTTTTCACAAGCCAAGTGCAAGACCTTTAAGGCTTGCTAATATATTGTTGCTAATATTTTCCATAGAAAAACTAAACTTGACTTGAAAACTAATAAGGAAAAGAGCAGAAAATAAGAGAGAAAATAAGATAAGAGAAAATGTGGTTTCTCTTCCACATATCTAGAAAGACTCGTCTGTTTATGCTGATCAAGAATATATATAATACTCTGGTGTCCAAGTATTTCTCTTTTCTCTTTTTTTTTTTCCTTTTAACTTATCAATTTTAAAGCAATAAACTTTAATACAACCAACCATAAGCCGATTAGGGTTTTTCAATCGCTCCATCAGCTTATTATATTCACATTAAAAGCCACCAATTAAATGGGATTTAAAGGATATACATATATACAGACAGCTATTTCGTCTATTGTCATTAATATGAGCATGACGATGATGATGGCTGATGGCTGGCCGCAAGGGAGGTGGGCGTTGGGCTTTAATAATACCCCAAAAAACCCATTCAACTCATTATTAAATTAGAATCAACTAAATTAAATGAGAGAGAGAGAGAGAGCTGCACACAGAGTGTGAATGTGCGCGTTGAAGCGCATCCACAATTCCCTCTAAAAACCACACTCCTTCTCCTTCTGCCCCACTCCATATCCTTTGCCTTTAATTGAGTTCTGCGCTAATTTGAAAGCAATAAAACAAAGGCTGCTATAGGGGATGAGAAAACGAGGAAAAGCGGGGAAAAGCGAGCCCGCATAATGCGTATTTAATGCACTTTCCAGCACAGCATCCTTCCAGAGTCTGTGATTTTTGCGGACAACAGGTAAGCGAGGTTAGTCGCCATGACAGTTATAGAGCACCGAAAAAGCATTAAAATCCAAAGGATAGAGAGTGTGAAAATTGCCAAAAAAAAAAAAAAAGTGACATAATGGAAAATGAAATAAAAAAACTGGCACATAACACAGAATTCTGGCTGAATTAAACACTAGAATTCCGCAAATATTTATATTTTTAGAAGCTATTCCCTCAAGGGGGGCTGGTAAAGGTGTTATCAATAGGGCTATCGATAAATCAACCTTATTTATCAATATATTTATCGAAAGTCTCATAACTTTAATTCAATTTTATTTTTCAATTGTAATTTAATTAAAAAATTATCGACAAAAGCTTATGAGTTAGCTTATTGGTATCGATAGTCTGAAATTAGACCATTTAATTTGAAACTGATCAGGGATTTCTCTATTGAAACTATTCAAATCTCATTTACAGTTTCATTTATATTTTATTTTTAATATTTAAAAACAAAAAACTATCTTTTTATTGATAATTTCCCACTTCTCTGAGCTCTCTTCCATTTCCCGTACACCTTGAAACTTTATTTTTGGTTTAAATATTTAAATAAATTCTTAAACATTAAGTAGCCTAATTAACCCTCTAAATCACAGACATTTAATGGCTTAAATGGAAAATTCCAAATGCATTGAAAGCCCTGTGATATAACGTTTCCATTCCCACAACAACAAAAGCGTTGGCTTGGCTCTGGAAAATACACAGAAATAAATAATTCAGACTAATGACAAGAATCTCTTTGGGGCCGCCCCCAGGCGCTTTCTCTTTCTCTGCTATATTTATGTATAGTATATAGTATACATGTAGTATATATATATATAGGATACAAAAATGGCTGGCTTGGTTCTCCGGTATCCCCCACGGTGCCATAAACATTTCGAAACGTCTCGCTTTCGCTCGGTTTATGCACAAATGATTGTTTTATGCACACAAGACACACGGGGGATCGAAAAGTTGCCTGTTTAATCTCCACTCTTGCGGTTCCATTTCGGTTCGCTTTCAGTTTGTCTTTCACTCGTAGCCATAGCTGAGCGGCGTTTCTGATTGATTGATTGACTGATTTATTTGCCAGGATGTGCAGTGCACGGAACAAAATAGCAATTGATTTGTAGAAAATCGAATATCGATATTTATCAACTTGAAATCGATTTTTGCTCTTGAAAATATTAAAAGCCAGCAGCTTAATTTTTTTACCTATTTATCAGCTAATATGATTATGGTTTTCGATTCATAAAACCAAGCTACAAAATTTGCACTTTATGATACCATCCAGTGTCCATATAAAATATTTTCGACCTTTATAAGTTTTCAAAACTTCTATTAACGAAAGTTATCGATTTTAAATCGATTACATCAACAGCTAGCAGTCTAACTTTTATGGCATACTCTTTGTTTTCGATTTCCAGAAATTTTTCAAAATGCCAAAACTGATATTTATCGTTTTTAAATCGATTTGTGTATTAATTTGATAATTAATTTTCTTTCCGTGTGAAAATCTTCAACATTTTCACGTCTGTGTGCAGAGGACGGAAAGGGTTTTCCGTATGGAAAATGCAGCGGAGTCTGGTAAATTTAGGAGAAGCGCTAAAAACCATTTGCATCGTAGTTGTCCGTCGGCCTGGCCACGACCAAAGCTAAACGAATAGCATTTACCGAAGGCAAATACAAAATTTATCGATTACTAAATGACAGCGGAACTGCCAATGCGATGAAGGGTCGACTGAGGGATCGGGGGGTGAGCAAAGGGGACTCCAGGGGGAAGAGGATTCGGGGGCTTGAACGCGAACAACAAATTGGAAATGACAGACAAGCGCCGACAAATATCAGAGCTGACATTCCTAGAAACTTGGAAAGGAATGGAAAAAATTGAGCTTGCCTGGTAGGAGGGTGTGCGTGCGTGCTTGGTCATTCCCCCCGGAGGAACCTGCCACCCGGAACACCACCACCATTACCACCAGCCCCTATCATTTGGTGGGCAAACAAGCTGCCGCGGTGGAGAAATTAATGCCCTGACGGGTGAAAATTTTCGCTCAACTTGTCCACGCCCTGGTCATAGGTTCACAGGTTCATAGGTGGATTTTATTAATTGCCAAATGTCAGAATCCAAAGCAGGAAATGATTCATGAGTTCAGATACAAAATGGAGAATTCTTAAAGCAATTTTTACATAATTTTAGTCACAAGCTTGAAACGCAGTGCATTTTTGGCTTATTCAACTTAAATTAAATTTATTTAAAGTAAGCAAAGGCCAAGGGCTTAAAGAAGCCCTCTTTTGGCCTTATGAAACTACATATGTGTCGATACAATAAATGTAATTTAAATACACAAAACTCTGGGTTTTCATTGGTAAATACAGTAAAGTGGAACGGAGAGAAAGGACCTTTTAGTGGCAAATATCCTTACAATTTTAATTGAAATTCTTTATGCAAATTTTTCTTGTGCAATTGCATTTTTTCCCCCAATTTTTTCAACATTCAATTTTCTACCATTTGTGCCAGAATCTAAATAAATATGTTGTTGTGTGTGTGTGGCCTGGCCAAACATATATATTTCCATGCAAAATGTGTAAACAAAACGAAAAATAGATTTTTATTACAATTTTGGATGTGGCTCTTTTTGTTTTGTTTTTACCATTTCTGGCCATTTGTGTGCTGTTGCGGTTAATAAATTCAGTTTTAGTGCGAATTAAAATTGAAATTCTTCACTTGAATGCACACAAAATTGTGGTTGTTTGAAGTCTTTGCCCAGTAGTTTTTCCCCTTCCCCTCACAATTTTCGAGAAAAAAAAGCCACAAGCATTATCAGCTAATTTTACACTACCAACAAGTCCTTGAATAAAAACTGCAAAGGTTGACAAAGTTTGGACCTTTTTCCCTTTCGTTTAACACACCCAAAAAGCTTACTTGACTCTTTTGGGCCACACAGGACACATAGTTGGCAGTAAAAAGTTGGAAAATTCCTTGGGTTTTGTGGACTTTCCGTCACCTTCTTGGCCGCCGTTTGCTGTTTTACAATTAATTTACGATAATTTCGATTTAAGTGTGGCAACACAAATTCCTGGGAAACTCTTTAGACTGGCCTTCCTAGCAAGTGATTTTTCCATTTCCTTTTGCTCATTTCCCCCCGAAACGTTTGTGTGAGTGTGTTTTTTTTTGTCCTGCTAATACCATTAAAACTTTTTTTGTCTAACATAACACACACAAACACAAACGAGAGCGGCAAGGACTCGACTCGACTGGGACCTGCCAGTCAGGATATAGAAGAACAATTAAGTCTGTGGCCAGGGGGAAACTGTCTGCCCTTGTAGGAAAATAAAAGGTAAATTTAAGGAGATGGAGCGGAAAGTGAAAAGGAAATCACAGGATATAACAGAATGTTATTTAAATACAGAATATTATATAAAAAATTACTCAAAAATTAACCCTAAATCTTATTTAAAATCCCCTAGAAAACCAAATTTCCCTGGCAAGGACATACCTTTCCAGACACCCTCTAACAGCGAACAGGAAGTGCCAGTGGAAGAGGAACTAGTAACATTGTTGCTTGTTATTAACATTTATAGTTTCGTGTTGAGTCTTTGTCTATGTGCCTCACTCTCTCCGTTTCTCTCTCTCTCTCCCTCTCTCTGTGTGTGTGTGCGGGGTTTTCTCCATTTACCTGGCAACTCTTTACGGCCAGGAAATTTGTAAACCGAGTCTTTTGCGCCAGAGTTCATTTTTGGACTCTCGGCCACGTGACTTTCAAACTTGCTACAAAGTTTAACAACAAAAAAAGAAAGAGAGAAAATAAAAGGCAGCCAGGAAAAGCGTTTCCTATCCTCCCCCTCTCATATGCAAATCGATTGACACACACCGAAAATTACACTGAGACCTGCACTAAATTTAATTAGGCTAAGTGCAGTGTAAATCAATGGGAGCTGCAGGTAGCCGGGCTAAGGAGATAACCTTTACCAACGGGCTCCTCGTTTTAATTAAGGTAACAAAAGTCCTTTGGCTTTGCATTACATTTTCCTTACTTTTCTTTTTTTTTTGGTTTTGTTTTTTTCTGCCGCCGCGTGTCTGTGTTTGTGTGTTGGCCAAGTTCTAATTCCTCCGCCTGTGGTCGTATCGATTTTGCTAACCAAAAAGCAGGCAAGAGGAGCAGGAGGTGAATAATACTGAGAGAGAGCGTGCATTGCACCTGGGCAAGAATCGGAGCTTAAGCTAATGCCATATATATATATATATATATAGCCAACGAACGCGATTTTTATGGAGCCAAGGCGCACTGGCATTTTTATGCTAATTTTTATTGCTTATTTTTACTGTGTTGCTTGTTGTGGTTGCTCTTGGCACTGCCGCTTCGACTTCCATTTGAATTAATTTTATTTAATTTGTGATTGTTTTGCCTCTCTAAACGCTGTTTATTCACTTTTTACTTTTGCTTAATTTGAGGCTGAGTTTCTGAGGCATTTTTAAGGCACAACATGGCGTATACTTAATAAAGTCACGACTTTGAAAACTTTTTGCAATTAATTGCAGTTTCCTTTTGGGAAAACTTTTCATTTGCATATTTATTTAACTGTCCGATGGCACAAGGACTTGAGCTGCATAATTGAAATGCATCCAGTGTCCTGGCATTTTCAAGAAAAATGCTAATCGATTCCGAAATGCAATTCGAAATTCTATTTAAGCATTAATGGCATTTTTAGACGGGTGAGCTGGTGTTTTCCACCAACAAAAAGGAAAATGCGAGAAAATCAAGCTGAAACGAGCAAAATGTGCGTGCTTTCCAGCGCCTTGAGTCAGCTTTAGAGTTGCCTGTTGGGTTTTTAGCGATTTTCTGCATGATTTCGCAAAGAATTTTCACGATGGCATTTGGTGGGGGGTGAGGGGGGTGGAGTAAAAGGGGGCTTGGAAAAGCCGTTGGCTTGACAGGCATACCCTCAAAATATTATGGGAATAGAACTTGAAACAGAAATGGGAATTCAACTTGATATATGAAAATCGAACAGGCTTTAAAGGGAAGATATAGGATTTTCTTTAATAATAATTTATATTTTTGGGCAAAGTTTAAATGTTTAAAATCCAATTTTATTGTCAAACATTTTAAAAGTTTTTTGTAAAGTCCTCAAAATATTTTTATTTCTTTTCTTTAACCCTTTAGATTTTAAATTGGCTTGTATATATAAAAATATATACGAGATATACTATATATAACTAACTCTATAACTTTGTATTTAATGTTGAAAACGTGTAAAGCATATAGAGTTTTCGGCTTGTGACTGACATTTTGTCTCGGCCTGTTTATTGCCATTTTATTCTTTTCATTTTTCTGTCGCTCGTTTGGCTTTCACTTGCACCACCAACAAAACCCTTTGCACCCCCTACCCCCTCCTCCCCCTTGGTGAATTTTCCTTCCTCCCGAAATTTCCCAACAGCAATTGTAACAATTTTTGTGCCGCTGCTGCTGGGCGGCATCCTTTGATGCCCTGTGGCCCGCTGTGAGCTGCTGGCAGGATAATGCGAACAAGTGGATGAAAATGTTTGACACGGAAAGCGAGGGGTGGGGGGGGGGGGGGGTGCAAGGAGCAGCAGTGGGGGTCCTTGCTTGCACTGCTTGCTCCTTGTTTCTTGCCCCCGTTCTACTTTACCCCCAATTCTGTGTATGCCGTGCTGTGGCCTCTCCTGTCTCCTGTCTCTCCTTGCTGCTACTTCCGTTTCCGCTGCAGCAGCAGCAGCTGCCTCTTGTTTTGGCCTTTGGGCGCAAATTTGAAAATAATTTACAATGACGTCAGGCGGCGTCATATGTTTATATAACTGAGTTGCAGGAACTCTTTTTTCGCCGAGCAGAGCTGGCAGAATCCGGCGAGGGCCCACAGTGCGTATGCTTGACCTTCAAATTGGCTTCAAGCGGTCGCAGATCAATAAATGCTCTCTCCTCTCCCCCTGCCTTGGGTGCCTGTTTGTTATATTTCTGCTGCTTGTTGAGTCGTAAAAAGAATTACGAAAAAAAAAGAAACAAATAAAATGGAAATGGAAATGGCAAGAAAGAAAACGGAAAAAACCAAATAAAACTGTGAAAAGCCGGGGCCACAAAAAAAAAAAGAGAAAGCTAACTTTGGAATACCCTTGCAGGTGGCAATTGAAATCTATCATAAATTGGCCAAAAAATGCATTAAATTCTATTTGGAAAGTTGTTTTAAATTGGTTTTTAATAGGTTAAAAAATCTGCACTATTTTATTAAAATATCAAACAAATTGTAATACAATATTTTGGAAAAATTAAAACCTAAGAAACCTATAACTAGTTTTTATATATTATATAAAATATATATATATAATATATATGCCAGCCTAAAAAAGAAGAAGGAAAATTCTGAAGAATATCTGTGAGAGAGTGTGTATGTGTGTGTGTTTGTGTTTGTTTCAAATTAAAATCACGCAGCGCACGTGCAACTCACACACACACACACACACAAGCACACCTCGCCAGCATATATTAAAAGCCGAAAAATTCGCCATCGCCGCAGTGCGTAACTTTCTCCATTCTATGTTCTCCTGTCGGCTCGCCTCCCCCTCCTGGCAGATCTTACTTAAACGGTGGACCCAAACCCGAGACTCGAGACCCGAGACCCGAGCCTGGTCCCCAAATCCACTGCCAAAAGACTCCAATTCCAATTCCAATTCCAATTCTGGCTCCAGAATCCAGGCGAATAATTTACAATATCTGCTGACACACTGAGCGAATAGTTCAAGCGAATTTGTAAACTGGTAAATTCTTTAATTATATAAATATAAATATAAAATATATAAGTATACTATAAAATTTACCAAAGAGAATGCCAGATTTCTAAATGTAATATAAATGTATATATTTTAAAACCTGGTTTCCTTTTCTCTCAGTGTGTGTGTGCCAACATATGCGCATAAATATATATAAAATATGTTACACATACACAGACAGAACCAAGATAGCAATTGGGCCAAAACTAAATGGCAGAAAGAACTGAGTTTTAAAAGGCAGCCAAGCTCTGAGGGAGCTGTTCCCATTCAATCAGTTTGGATTTATTGCTGCTCTATTCTTCATTACTCTTCCCAGCTTCTTTTTTACTCTTCCCAGCTCTTCAGATTCTTTCCCACTCTTCCCAACTCTTTAGGTTCTTTACTACTCTTCCCGGCTTATAAGATTCTTTACTACTCTTTCCACCTTTTCAGATTCTTCCTCACTCTTCCCAGCTTTTCAGATTCTTCCTCACTCTTCCCAGCTTATTAGATTCTTTACTACCCTTCCCAGCTTATAAGATTCTTTACTACCCTTCCCAGCTTTTCAGATTCTTCCTCAATCTTCCCTCTTTTTTCACCTTCCTGACTTTTCCGGGCTTATAAGTTTCTTCACCACTCTTCCCAGTTCTTCATTTTCTTCGCCACTCTTCCCCAACTTTTCATATTGCTGCCCACTCTCCAGATTCTCCAGCCGAAGACTGGCTTAAGCCACTCGATAAGCCGACAACAAAGCCAAACTTACTGGCTCAGTGGCATTAGAAGAGCTTAGTCAGTGTGTTCCCAAGGCGGACCAAGGCGTCGATTTATTAATGCCGCGAGGGGGAGTAGCTAACCACTTAGCCCACACATACTCCAAGGGGGAAAGGGGTTGCCAAACCCCGACGTATTTACGACCGACTCAGAGCCAGAGCCAGAGCCTCAGCCCAAGCCTAAGTCTTAAGCCTCGGCGCCAAAAAAAAAAAAAAGCGAAGTGAAGAGAAGCAGGCAATGTGCGTGCGAATGGCCTCCAATGTTCTATGGGGGGCTGGCTGCCACCCCTGGGATCCGCTTCTGACTCCCCCCGACTTTCGTATTCAACCACAAACTGCTTTTGTTTTATGATGTTTCACTTGCCAGTTGTTGCTCAAACTCAGAGGCGCACTCGCTGGCTCCCTACGCCTCTCCGCCTCTCCGGTTTGCCCCAGCTGTTTGCATGCAAAGTTCAATCAAAATAAATCAGTTGCCTAGAACATTACAAAAGGCGGCAGGCCAAGAGGGTTGGATAAGGGTTAACACAAGGCTGAGCTGTCGAGCGCCGTCACGGCACATCCCTGAGCTCCAGCCAACGATCGACTTGTTCAACTCTTCAAGTGCCCAATTAATTTTGGCGTGTGCGAGTCAAACTTGAATTTAATCGCAAAATACAATAATAACATGGCGCAAAAATAAAAGAGAAAGGGAAAGGGAAAAGGGAAACGGGGAGAGAACAAAGGGAAGGAGCCAACACAAAAGAAGCTTAGAGTGGGGCAGGAACAAATAAAGGACGAGGCAGAATAATAACCTCCTCATATGCTTCATGCTTGGCAAGAACAACAGCAAGAAGAAAGCGCGCGCGGAGGCCAGCTAACTAATTTGTATGGAAACACTGGCACACACTTGACTTGGGCTAAGAAAATGGAATAAAATTCTAGTTGGTTGAAGATCGAAAAACTCTAGCAGTTACTAGTTATTAGTTGAATAATTATTAGATACTAGTTGAAATTTCACACGAGACTTTTTCCCAGACACTTCAGACTGACTACGACGAGATTTATTGTTGATATTTACTAGTTTAAAAAATTCCGTAAATTCAATGGTTACTCGCTACTATTTATTTATTATCAGTTACTAGTTTATTGTCACTAATTACTAGCTAATATTGAGCTTATTAGTTTCTAATTAAAGAAAGGCTTTACCTTGATTTAATGTTACGTTATAACTAGTTACTCGTTACTTTTTACTAGTTACTAGTTACTAAAAAGTTACTAGCTTAAATTCATACATTCCCCAGACTCTTCAGGCTGACTTTGACCTCGATTTAATGTTGATATTTACTAGTCAATACATGATAGCTACTTGTTACTAGTTGTTAGTTTTTTAGTTAAAATTCAGACATTCCGCAGACACCTAACTACCGACCTCAATTTTAGGCTGATCTCCGGAGGTTTAATATATAAATTAAAATGCACCAATGCTTGAGACCATTTATATTTGCACACTCTCTCTAGTCCTGTTTAGCTTTGGCTTTGATTTTAAGTTTGATTTACAATTGGCCCTAAAATTGGGTCAACTTGTTTTCCTTTTCGAGTTGTGTGTGTGAGCTCCCCTCCGTCCTCAGTTTTTGATGGCGCCAATGCGTCGTATGAGCAGTCGTCTCTCTCTCTTCTTTTAGGCTCCTTTTTTGGCTCCTCTTTTGGGGGGGAGGGGGGAGCAAATGGAAATGGTAATGGTAATGGGAATGGAAAATGGCCAATAGGAATTGAAGTTGCTTATGTAAGCACACAAACTTCAGCGAAGCTGGCTCTTTATAACCCCTTACCCTCTTCTGAATGGAGTGAAATATTAATTAACTCGACCTGCAGTCAGGCACTATCCGAACCTCCTAACCTCCATCTCCTGCCTGCCTCCTGCCTGGAGGCTGCAATGGTTTCGAGTGGCGCCCCAAGGCAAATTATGTTGGCCGTGTCCGGGTCCATTTACCGTTAGCCAGTGCATTAATTAAGGTAAACAAACAGAGACACAGAGACACAACTACAGGATACTGGCTGGACGCTTGGCTGGTTGGCTGCTGGTTGGTGGAGCCGAGCTAAGGCCAGGCTGATCTCAGCTGAGAGCTAAGAGGTCCTTGTGAGTGTTGATGAGACGGGCGAAGCCTAAATGGCTTCTTAAACTACTTCAAACACCTTTTAAATTGAGTTTTTTCTTCCAACAAAAAAAAAAAAATAATAATAATAATAATAATTATTCACATACACCGAGGCACAAAAAAAAAAATGTACAAAAAAAACGGCAACAACAATAATCACGCGCGGCAACGCGGCACGCACATCCTTTGTGTATATACATATATATTTATATATATATTATTATAATAATTTTTTCTTTTAAGGAAATGCAAAGGCGAGCGAGTTTTTGAAGACTAAAGTTGAACTCCAATTGCTTGACTGACTCACTGATTGGCTGACTGACTGATTGAGGGATTTATAGACCGACTGACTAACTGACTGATTGATTGTCCGACTGACTCACTGATTGACTGACTGACTGACTGACTGACGACAGTCGCCGCCAAGCGCGGAACGCGTTGCACGATTACGTTGTGACGACGTGACTGCGACTGCGACGACTGAACCGAACTGCGAGGCGCTGCAGAACCAGTACCAGCAGCACTACCACTGGCAGTGGCACCATCACCATTGCCGCCAGCCGGAGCAGCCCCAGCACGACCTCAGCCGAACATTTACCGAAAGCCGAGCCGAGCTCCGCCCCACATTGGGCGCCACTAAAGCGCAAAGCACGAAGCGAAACGAAGCGAGCACGTGCGACTTGCTGCATTGGCCAGCGAGTGAGCTGCTGACTGGGATCGGAGTTGGCTATGGGGATATGTGTATATGGAGTGAAGTGGAGTGGACTTTGAGTTCCCAGAGCTGCACTCTGACTCCGAGAGCCTCTGCGTGTTGCGTGGCAGGTACCGTTACCGCTTCCCGCTCCAGCTCCAGCTCATGCTCCTGCTCCTGCTCCTGCTCCTGCTCTTGGCTTCGGCCACAGGGATACGAAATACGAAAAACTGGGCAAAAGGCAAATAGTTTTAGTGCCACTTGGCACGAACACAGGGACCAGAGCAGGCCCAAAAAAAAAAAAAAAAAAAAAAAATACAACAAAAGGTAGACGAGTTTAGTGGCGGCAGGCTGAATGAACATGGCTAAGCAAGAAGAGCGGGAATACAGGGACACTGGCGACACTCGGGCACCGGCCGCCACACACACACACACTAAGAAGGGGTCTATGGGGTGTCAAACAAAGCAAATGCCTCTTGGGGCCGCAAAAATAACCAAAACATGAAAAAAAAAACTAGGTGAAAACTGTAAATGAACCAAATACACTTACACTTACAACCCCAAAGGGAAGGGGGGGGGGGGGGCTGGGAGAGAGAAAATCGAACCGAAGGAGAAACCACAAAAGCCATAAGCCCACTTTCCCCACCATCTGACCCTCCTCCCTCTCCTGGCAAGGTGTGCTGCTCTATTATTAATGGTGGCTTTAAAATGCCGCTAGGCTCGTTATGCTCCCAGAGCCTATTTCCTTGGCACCAGCACCCCCCTGCAGTCACCCCTCTCACTTGATTATAATAATGCGAATAACTGCACACACACACACACAGACAGACTTACGCACACTCTCTCAGGTGAAGTAACGCAAACACATGGACCCGTATATATACATACGTGTCACGTGTGCACTTGAACGCTTTGCTGCCAGTGAGGGACAGCGTGGCGTATGAGTAATGCAATTATTAATAAATAAACACATGCCGCACACACACAGTCACAACACACACACACACACCCATAAACAGCGCGCGCGCATAGCTAAATTTTTAAAAATTCAACGGTGAAAAGCTCAAGTTTTCCAGCTTTGTAAAAAGTTCAGATAGTTGGGGTTTTCCCCGCTTAAAAGCTTGTTTCATATAGTTTATTTTAAGTCCAAAATTCCTTCCTGTAAGCTTAGCGCAGACACAGGAGCCAAGCTTCAAAGCTTCAACAGCTTTAAGTTAAATTAAGCTCAAGTGTCCTTGCTAGCACTGAGAAAAAAAATATATATACATAGATGTAACTTTCAACTTGAAAGAGATTTTCTAAAATATTTTTAGGTAGATTTTTTACTAGCAGGTAAAATTATCTATATAAATTTTAAAAGCTTTCTGCTTAAAGTTAAATAAAAGGACATTTTAAAGATTGATAGATAGATAGAAGACTTCTTAAAAAATATTTTTTAAGGAGCTTTTGTTTGCTATTTCCCACAATTTCTAATAAGTGCTCCTCTTCACTCTTTCTATTATACCTTTTACTGTAAATAATATTATATATATAATATTATATACAAATAATAATATAATATATAATCTATAAGAGAAAATTTTTAAGAAACAAAGATAGAAATATTCCCCGTAAATAATTGTAAGTGTTGAAGATACAATAGGCTTACTTCTTCTCAAATAGAATGACAGTGGCATCTTCAACACTTACAAATATTTTTTTGGGATTTTTCTGGCTTTGTTTATCCCCTAAAAATATCCCCTAAATATTAATATATAGGAAGATTTTGTTTATTTTTCATAAAAGTTCAATTAAAAGGGAAAACTTTCCTTATTTAAAATTAGATCTTAAATACTTGACTTGTTTTGCATTTAAAATCAGAAAACCAAAGCTAAAAATACTCCTCAAAATTATTTATATTATTATCATCATATTATATTAGACATTATAATATTTTGTATATTATTTTATTGTATAGTAAACCTTAGAAATTCTTCTTTGCACTTACCTGAGGAAGTTACACGTTTTAGGACACATCAAAGGCGTAGTCGGATAATTCCAGATATCAGGTAACAAGGAGAAAGAGACAGAAATAGAGTTAAGAATTAGCATAAAGAATAAGACATATATACTATATATATTTTCCATCACAATACTTAGTTACAAGTTATGGTTATTCTAGAATCTAAATACATGTGCCAAGCAAAGGCTTTGGGGGCGGGCAAACAAGGCGAAACAAGAAGCAGCGATATATATATACATATATATATATATATATAGCGAATATATATATAGCAATAGATATATGAATGTATCTAGTACGGCAAAGATGTAGCTTCAAGATCGTTTCAAGACTTGGGTTAGCAGAGTTCAAATTGATACAAAGTTTCCGGTAGAGATAACATTTTGAAATACAACCGAGTTTAGTAGTTCCCAAAACACTCAACAACACACACACAGATTTAGACACAGTGGCATCACATCGAGGGGGTGGGAGAGGGGGTTTCGGGTTCTCGGATTTTTGGTTGGCTTTTCACTTACCCGCCAGCAACAAGTATCATCTGCATGGTTTCGGTTTCACTGATTCCTCCTCAATATGCTTTGATTTGTGTTTGTGTTTGTTTGTGTAAAGGGGTGTATGTGCGTGTGTTTTTAGTGTGTGTGTGCGTGGTGTGCAGATGGGTGGGGTGTGGTGTGTGTGTATGAGCTAAATGCAGCTGCTGGTCAATTGGGCCCTGGCCGCCTGCAGCTGCATGACGGCCACCGCCTGGGCCTAGGCTCTTCCGCAAAATGTCGCGTTGCTGTTAGCTTTGTCTCACTGTAGCTGGGCGAACGGAAGCGGAAGTGGTAACGGTAACGGTAACAGGAACGGAAATAGACACTGGCACTTGTCCTGCTGGAAGCGTTGGCTGCTGTTGCGGAACTGAAGCTCCGTTTGTTGTCTGCAGCTCGTCTGTTTCGGTTGCCATTTGCAGATCGGCATTTGTTATCGATTTATTTTGTCACTCTCGATTGGTTACCTGTCGATAGGATCGATTATCCATGGTCGATCATTAAAGCGGGTTTTTAGAAAAAGCTTAACGTTGATCTAAAGGTTTGGATATGTTTGGATATAGATGGAGATCTAGCTTTATAGGGATTTTTGTAGGTTTTAAGGTCCTTTGCTATTGATATGTATCGATAGTATTTGTTATCGACTTTTTGTAGCACTTTATTAGTTTATTACTTGGCAATATGTCAACAAATCTTTGAAAATCTGAGGAATTTAATATTATATTTATTTTCTATTTTGTTTAGAGACTTTAAAAAAGAAAGAAACCAAGAGTCCTAAAACCAATATATCGATGTTTTATCGGTAAAGTGTAGTATTTATCATCTTTAGCATGTATTATATTGTTGAAGGTGAACAAATCTTTGAGAATCTGAGGAATTTATTTAATTTTTGATACGGCTTTTAAAAATATTATTAATTTTGATATTAAAAAAACATTTGCAAACGCTAAAATGATCGACATTCTCAACTTGCGCACTAGCACTTTTTTTTTGGTTTTTGTTTCCTGTTTTTCCTTTAATTTTGTTGTTGTTTTTGTGGTTATTGCTTCTCTTAAACATCCTTGTTGAGGATTGCGGTTGATACGTTGTGGACTTTCGTTTGTAATTACATTTTAGTGGCATTGACTGCGGTTTGGCCACATGTTGCATGCTGCTGCCGATGGCCATTGATGGTTGCCACATTACTTAAGCATTTATATTATTTATATATATATATTCATTTTGTTGTTTTTACTGTCGTTGCACCAAAAAAAAAAAATAGTTTCAATTTCACTTTAGGTTAAACGCAGCCTGTGTCCATGCCAAGGTCGTTTCTTGATGGATCTGCTTGCTATTTATATACACTCACACATATGCAGGCACAAACACACACACACACACACACAGCTGAGTGGCAAGCAGCTGTTTTTTTGTTCCTTATATTTTGGATACACAAGAAAAAAATAAAGAAAAACTGCCTGAGCTCTATTCGAGTTGGCGCCACGCGGTCAACTGAAAGCACTCGCCGCTGTCACCGCCGCTGCCGTTTCAATTAATTAATTAAACACAAATTTTCGTTTGTTCGTCGCGCATATAATTACAAAACAAAATATTACGCATACGCCATGGCGACGCCACAATTCCCCCGAGCTAACCGCACACACATACACACATAAAATAAAAAAAAAACATAGAGAGACAACGACAAAAGAGTGATAAAAAATACACACACACACACACACACCGAGAGAAGAAAAAGGAAATATTAATAAATGTAAATAAAAGGAAAACTTCGCACAGCTGCTTTATGGCTAGTAGGGGGTACTAAGGGGTAGTTGTACGGGGAAGTAACTCTTCTTCTTTTGCTGCAGACATGCGCAACACTCACACACACCGCTGACCAGCTTGAGGTAGTGTCTTTTCTCGTATTGTTTTCCCATTATTGAAATTTGTTTACATTTTGGTGGGGCTGAAGAAATAAACGTAAATGAAAACACCGGGCAAACACAGCAGCAGAAGCACAGCTCACACACACACGCACACCTAACACACTCACACAGAAGAAACTAAATTGAAACATTAGAGCCAGAAATAGCCAGGATATACACACAAGCTTGGCTTTTTTGTTTTCTTTCTTTTTTTTTTTGGCTCAATTAAATCCTTTACTTTGCTCTCTTTTATTTATGGTTTTTGTGTGTTTTTCTGCTTAATTTTTTCGCGCTAATTTAGCGTTTTAGCCTCGCTGCTGGCTCACATTGCGTATACGTAACGAAAATGCCGCGAAATGAGCGCGCGGTCCAGAATGCCAACTGCTCGGCGTCGTGTGTTCCATTTGCCAAATCGTTTCGCCTCCAGCAGCTGAAGCCGAAAGACAGAGAGCGAGCAACAAAGAGAAAGAGAGAGAGAGAGAGAGCAGGCTTCGTGGAATGTCGGCATCTTGGGGGAGAGACTTCTCACCCACAACAAGGACATGGACATGGACCCGGCTTTGGCACTGTAACACTGACACACTGACACCAACAGAGAGGGGTTGAGGGAGGATAACATCCTTTTTTTCCTATTTATTTTTGTAACCCTGCCAACGATTGTTGAACCGAGTCAACTGTGTTTTGTTTAAGGTTTTTAATTAAGGATTTCATACAGCTGCATAAAATCATTAAGGTGCCATAAATCACAACACTTCCATTAAGCCTAAACAACACGTTGACATCCACAGACTATAAATATTTTCGGGTTCCTAATAAAACAAATATATAAATGGTATAATTTAATATATAAAACATAAATTCAATATCATTTTGTGTAAATTAAAAGAAAAAAATTAGTTGTGCTTGCAATTTTAAGAATCTAATTAAGCGCCCTTGTCAACTTCCTAACAAATCTTTAATTTTTAGCTACTTAGTAAATCAAAAATATTCCTTAATTATAGATATTTATAAATTCGATTCTCACGGCACAAATAAATTTCTTTGCTTATGGATAACCCTTATAAAATGTTAAAAAGACATCTAAGATATAGAATTTCAAAGATTTCATTTGTTTAAGCAAATATTTATATTATTTAATTAATATAAAAAATTATTTACATTTTATTTAAATGTAAAGAGCAGCATAGGTTTTCTTTGCCTATAAAAAATCTTTAGAAAGTGTAAAAAAAAACATTTTTTATATATTATCTGAAAGTTTTAATGGTTCTTAACAAATATTTATATTCTTTAAATAAAAATGTAAATAATATTTATAATTTTAAAATATTATCAAAAATTTTGGGGCTCTGGTCTTTTAATACTATTTAATTTCTAAGAAAAATCTTAAGAAAAAGTGCATAAAACATAAAAGATACAAAATTTTGAAGCCTTAAGAATATATTTTTAATTATTTATAATCTTTGAAAATTGAATTTAATAATATTAAGAGGTAAATGATTTTTATAGCTCAAAAAGAACCACCAATTCAGGGATATTGTCTTAAAAAAAACTTTGCCTATGAAAAAATTAGTAAAATTTAAAAAAAATATAAAGAATACATACTAATTTAAGACTTGAAATTTGTGTTATAAATTAAATATATTATTAATTATTTTATATTAAAATTACAAGGAAATCAGCTCAGATAGAGTTTACAACTTTCCTTAATATATTAATTATTATTTTTTAAGCACAACTTTCCCAATTAATGATTTTTTTTTATGTAATTTAATTGCTGTAATACAGCACGTACTTTATTTATGTATAATATTTTATTTATGTCTAATGTATAATATATTTCCATTTCTAATTTTATTTTTAGACACAAAGTAACGCGCAGGTCAGTTTAAATGTGACAAAAGTTGGACACTTTATTGAATTGGAAAAAAACAGACAATTGCTGGGAAATCCCGAAATTGCAAGAAACTCAATTTTCCAATCGCACACACACACACACTCTCAGAAAGGGTATCACTTGATGGGCAACCGTAATGGTAATTTCAAATTCAAAGGCAGCGCAGCATGACAACAACAAGAAAGTGTCCCGCAGAATTGCTAGAAACACAAAAATAATAATAATAATACAATACACGCCAATCTTGATGTTTCACATTTTTGCCAAAACGTTTCCACAGGATGCTCTCTCGAAAGAGAGAGAGAGAGACTCAACACACACTTAAACAAAAACACAACTGAGGAAAGCGAATAGAAGAGGCAGCATCCCCGCGTTTGTTTATTGTTGTTGCGGCAATAGAAAAGGACCTTAAGGACGACTGGCACGCCGATTTATATAATTGAGCAGCTGCTAAAAATTTCGATTTAAATGCGATTCCTCTCGACTTGTTCCGCGTGCGACGTTTATGCAACTGGCTGTGTCGATGCCACATTTTCACCAGTTTCACCAGTTTCACAAACACACACACACAGTCCTACCCCACACCCTCCCGCACGCACACACACACACAGTGAGAGAGAAAGAGAGAGAGACACATCGATAGTGCAACAAAAGCAAGAACAAAAATTGATTACTAAAACTGTGGAAGGACTTCTTCACACACACACTCACAATGCAAATGAAACTGGGACCTAAAACGTTAAACGTTTCTTTTGGCGCCACCGGAACCACACACACACACACACACACAGCGACACAACCGACAGCCCCCAATTTCCCAACTTATGCTTGCCGGAAAAATAAGACAATGGGGCGGATGGAGGATGTCAGTTCACCCCCAACTGAGAAAGGTGAAAGGCGTACAAAATTCACTTACTTTTACTTTTATTATCCAACTGTGCGACGGCAGCACTACGTGTGTGTAATTATAGCCAACTGTTCCACATTCCGACCCAGAGATATGCATTTAGCGTTTAGCTTTTAGCCCGACTTGAGGCTTAGTCAAAAGTGCAAGACACTCGCTCCGGCGGAGACGGGTGGAGGGGCAGAGGGTATGTTTCAAAGGTGGCAAAGGCCGCCAGTCAACAAACAAACAGAGCAAACAGCCAGCAATTGCAAAACGAAACCGAAACCGAAACCAAAAGCCCCCAAAGAGGAAATGGAACGCTGCGAAAATGGTGGCTTTACTGGTTGAAAATCAACCAGAAAAACACTGGGAATAATTAACAAAAAAACAAATAAAATAAAAATAATAAAAAAAAAGACAGGCATTCAATTTGATTTAAAATAGGTTTTTAAATAACTTAACTAATTAATTAAATTTAATTAAAAAATACTAAAGGTTTTATTAAATGTACTTCAATAGGAGGAAAGGCAATGATTTATTATTTTAGGGAGTAGAAGGTAGAATTTCTTATTTATATAATATATTTGGATAGATTTAGGAGGAATATTTATGTGTGTACCATTTTATTCATTAAAGTAGCAACATTCTGTATAGTTGCAAGGTATTTTAAATGAAACATTGCACAAGTACACTAAGCTAATCGATCACGAAAACAAGACACTAAAAACATTTTAATTTAAAACTTCCTAGAGGCCTTTCATAGGGTTAATATTCTCATTATCTAAGCAATTTTAGTACTATTTTAAAATATAGTATCTTATAAAAAATGGTAACTAAAATTTTATTGCTCTTTAAAGATTTTAAATACTTAAAAGATCGTTGAAAAATATATTTTAAATCTATTTAAAAATCTATTTAAAAATCTATTTAAAAATCGATGTGAAAATCTATTTAAAACCCTATTTAAAAAATCTATTTAAAACCCTATTTAAAAAATCTATTCAAAAATCTATTTAAAATTCTATATAAAAATCTATTTAAAAATCTCTTTAAAAATCTTTTTAAAAATCGTTTTAAAAATTCATATAAAAATCTATTTAAAAATTGATATAAAAATTCATTTAAAAATCTATTTAAAAATCTCTTTAAAAATCTTTTTAAAAATCGTTTTAAAAATTCATATAAAAATCTATTTAAAAATTGATATAAAAATTCATTTAAAAATGTATTTAAAAATCTATTTAAATTTCTATTTCAAAATCTATTTAAAACCCTATTTAAAAATCACAGTAATATCCCCTTATATGTATTACTTTCTTTTAAGAAATCCAAAAGTTCAACCATTTTTTCCCACTGTGCAGAGCTACCAAGGTTGGGTATACTAGTCTCTTAATGACGTTTAAAGTTGGTTATCGGAACACGAGTCGAAGTCAAAGTCGAAGGAGATATGAAGACAGGCACAAGCAAGACAGTGGAGGAAGCGGAAGTTGAAGTAGAAGAAGAGCAAGATACGGGACAGCGAACGAGGGGAGAAAAGGAAGCGACATTGATTGGTCGTCGGCCATCGGTGGGTTCATCAATCAATTCGATTGACTCGTGATTGCAGCAGAAGCAGAAGCAGCAGCAGAGAGCACAGAGCACACAAGCAGAAAAAGATAATGGACAAGCCAAAGTTTGTATATTATTAGAGATATACTAATTTATATTTATAATAAATTGTTCCTTTGTGCTTTAAGCATTTTGAGTAAATTTTTTTCTTGGCCACATTCGCAATTCTGCAGCTCCGTTTTCTATTTTATTTTCTCGAAGTTGGCTCAAAGGCTAAGTGGAAGCGGTCAATGGAGTTTATTTTTGGCTGGGTCATAGCACACATACACACAGACACAGAGGCAAAGGTGGGAGGTGAAAGGGCAGGGAATTTGCGTATCAATTGATTTTCCAAATGCCCCCACACTCGCATTTCGCAACATTTTGTCGAAGTCAAATCAAATCAAATCAAAGAATTCTGCATAATTCAATTCGAAGCACTACAACTCGGCCCGCTCCTCTTCAGTTTTCCCTGCCCAAAAAACCAAATCAATTTTTAATTTTTAATTTTATCTGATGCTCGTCGCTAGTCACTAAAAGAAAACTAACAACAACAAATAAAGAAAAAGAAAAAAAGGAAAATCAATGCGGAAGAAATGGCAAGCATCTTGCGATTTGCGATTATAATCCTCCCCCGGTATATTTACATTTTTTCCAGCTCATCCTTGATGGCATGGTAAATGAACATCCCGATGTTGTGGGTCCTGCTGCTCCTGCTGCTCCTGTCGCTGGCCGGTATATTCCACTTAACCGCAGGACACAAATCACAGTGTGAAAAAAATGTGTAAAACTCGAACAAAAATATAATAATAATAATAACCACAATCCGCTGGCCGGCCACAATGCGTATGGCCGTTGACGGCCATTATCCTGCCAGGGGGGAAACAAAACGCACTCGCGGATCCCGAAGATCAGGGATCTCGATCACTCGATCACTGATTGCTTATTATTCAAACTAAATTTTATCCACACCGGGCGAGGAGCTGGCAACGCTTCCGCTTTCCGCGCCGAGTGCAACTGCAACTGCAACGGCAGCGGCCAGGCGACACATTAGGCCGAGAGACCGAGAAACCGAGAAACCCAAAACCGAAACCGAAACCGAAAACCAGAAGCCTGCAGCCGAAAATGTTTTTTCGCCTGACACTGCCTGACTGCCGAAAAATGTGGAAAAAACCCAGTGTAGTTGTTGGCTCAGTCCGCAAAACAATAACAAAAGGCCCCCCCAGACTCAATTCAAACGCCAAGCGGCAGTGGCAACAACAACAAGCAAGTATTTCCAAAAAATTACAACAATAACAACAACAACAGATACAACATATGGCAAAAGGGCAAACGGCAGACGCCACAATTTTTGGGCATCGCAACTGGCGAAAGGCACACTGGATGGCAAACAACACCAACATCAAAAGCAACAATAACAGCGACAGCAACACTAAACACACCAACATCTGCAGCCACAGCAGCAACACCAACAGCAACACCAGCAGCAACACCAACACCAACAATACGAAAATTAGCAACATCAGCAGCAACACTAACAACAACCCAACATCAGCAACAACAACAACCAAACCAAGTGTCACAACGACAACTTTTCAAAGAATTTGAAGCAGCGACCCCAACTACACCAGCAGCAGCAGCTGTTTCAACTGCAGCACCAGCAGCAACAACAACCAAAACAACAACAACTACACCAACAACAACAACAACAAGAAGCAATTGCAGCCACTTGAGTGCCCAATAGGCCTAGCCAATACACATACCCACCACCCAGAGACGATGTGTGTGTCCAACACATTTATAGCTGACACTTTGTCATACGAGGCGCTTGACAAAAATGTTATTTATACAGGGCAAGAACACACACTGAACAAGAAAAAAAAAAAACACCAATAAAAGCCAAAGAGAAAAAAAAAACACAAAAGAGAAGATTGGTAAGAAAAACCGAGGACTGGCAGCAACGACTGAAAACACTTCCTGGCACGGATACTTTTGCTCAACCTTAAAAATTTGAGAGTTATAAAATATATAAAATATAAAACAATGAGGTTTGACTTTCAAAAGGTAAAAAGTTATTTATTTATTTTTTTTTTTTGAGCAAAGTAAAATCGAAAAAAAAATCATAGCTCGGCCAAAAACTGTTCTGAGTTAATTTTTAAAATGTTAATAAATCTGCAAGGATATACAAATTAATAAATATAATTGAATATTTTCAGGACCTATGACCTATCAGGGCATAAAAAATTCGAATTTAAAGCACACAGATACTCGTTTTGGCCATTGCTGTTGATTGCTGTTGTTGCTGTTCGCCCTTCTGGCCAATTTGCTTATTGTTCGCCTTTTGGCTTCGTTTTCCTTGTGCCTTCAACTGTTTGCCTTTTGAATTTTCCATTTAGCTTTTCTCTCTCCACTATATATTATATATATATATATATATATTTTTTTTTTTTTTGTGTGTCAAACATGCAAAACATCACAGGCAGCAGGCAGAGTCTGCTCTGGAAATTAATAGAAAATGGGTTGAGAGAGAATGCGTGCTACTGGGAAAGCCTGTCACATGTTGTCATATATGGAATATGCGGAACAATAAAGGCGAGCAGCGGGAGATAAAGGATCATAAAAAGGAGGCGAAGGATAAGTAGGAGAAAAGTTGGCAAAAATCGCTTGCGTGATTCCATTGAAAGTTTATGACGGGCAAATAAATGACAACAGCAATCTGAAAGTCGGCGGCGGCGGCGGTCGTAAAAAAAGATGAACGACAAACTGTCGCTAAATAAATCGCTGCTGACGTCGTCACTTCGCCCACTTTCCTACTGCCATTTTCCCCGGCATTTCCCCCAAACATTGCCCTCCTCAGTTGGCGCACTTTCTTCGCTTTTGGTTTCGCCAGTGTTTTCTTTTATTTTTCTTTTGCAATTTTTGTCGCAGCGCTCAATAAATAAATAAATGCAAGAAATAAAGACAAAGAGGCAGGTGAGGGCTGCGATTTGTGAGTCTGAATCCTGTGACTGGGATTATACTTTGTAGTTTTTCTGTTTCAATGTGTCCTTTAAGAAAAAAAAAATTTTTGTAATGTTTTTTAAAGGTATTTATATATACAATTTAAAAAAATATATATATATTTAGATTAATTTAAATATAAATTATTTATATATATCTCTAGGTTTTTTAAAACCCCCAAAAAGGTGTAGAAATATTTTCAGCACTGCAACATTTTGTAGCCTGTTTTTTGGGGCATTTTCAGGGGCTTTAGGAACCCAAATTATTTCTTAAACCTCCCCTCAAAAATATTATATATTTCCTTTAAATGTATTTAATAATTTAAATTTTAACTAGAATAAAATAATATTTCTCCAAGAAGAACCTTTCATATAATTAAACTCCACCAAAAATATATTATTTATCCTTTAAATATATTTTATAATATATTTAAAATTTAGTGCCTAATATTTAACTAGAATAAAATATTAAATCCCCAAGAAAACCTATAGCCGTTACCCTTCCTTTTCGAAATATCCTGTTGGCAGCACGTCTTCTGCTTTCCCGATGACGTCAGTGGGTCTCTGGGGCTGGTTCATCAAAGGGGGCCTAATGGATTCCATAGCCATCTTGGCCATCTAGCCTGCAGTGCGACCTGCGACCTGCTACCGGCAACCTTCGGGTGGCGGTGCTTAGTGCCCTAGGAGGGGGGAAGGCTGGCGAGGGGTGGTTTTGGGGCTAGTGTTAGGGGCACATTATGCATGCAGCTGCCGCAAAAAAAAAAAAAAAAACAAAAAAAAAAAACAGCAGCGAAGACGAGGCACATGCAACTTTTACTTTCATTTGCTTTGTGTTTGCTTCGTGCTTCGATTTGCCGGCGGCGAGTTCAAGGTCGCTGCCGCAAGGGGAAGGTGGGTGGGGGTTGAAGAAAGTAAACGCTAATTGGTGGTTGAGATTTTTATAGCATACTTTTCAGCGTTGGCCCAGGAAATAAGGCAGGAATAATCGTAGAGGAGATTTAAATAATCCGGCAATAGTTTTAATAAGTCCTTCAGGGGTCAGCTAATTAATAATTAAATTAATTTGCAGCTTTAATAAGAAAATCCTCGCCACCTATCTAGGTCACTGCCCCAAGGTTCTGCTCCCCTTTAGCGCCTATCACCAGAGTTTATGTTTTAAGTACTGGGTAATTGCATACTTCTAGGCAGCAATTGAATTGCTTTGAAATCGTGAAAGTTATTCAGCGAAAGTAAAGGGCAGGCACTGGCATCAAATAATTAATAATTACCCGTCATTAGTTGAGGGCACAAGAAATCAGAAATAAAAATGCAAATCACTTGGCATTGGGCCAAAAAAAAAAACACACAAACACAAAGCCAATTGCATTGTGTGGGGTAAATGATATTGTTTTTTGTCGCCCTCGCCAAAAGGATTTTACTCAAGGCATCAGCAAAAAAAAAAAAAAAATAGGAGAACATATTGAAGGAGGCCTTTGAGTTGACAAAGATTGGTCGCCCTTAAAAGTTATTGCCAAAATAAGATAGTAAGCTATAAGAGAACTAGTAATATATAGTATAAAAATACAGTATAAATTGGTAAATAAATATATAAATTTACACTTCCCCTTAATATCATAATTAATTTATTCTTAAAAAACAAAAAAAAAAAGTTGATTTTTTTGGATACCCTTTCCCTTGAAATATATATTTTTTTTCTGGCGAGAATAAGAATAGTTGCCAGCAAGTTGGCCACTCCGTTCGCTTATCGCTGTGCAAAGATCGCCACAAAGGCCATGTTACGAAATTATTGGACACACTCACACACTCACGCAGCAGGCTGTATATATATATATGTGTGTGTGTGTGTGTGGACATGCAATGCAAATAGTCAACACGCCGCCACATGCCGTGCACACAAATCAAGGGCAACATGTCTCATTCCGGGTTTGAGTCCGGGTCCGGGTTCGGGTCGGAGCAGGGTTAAGGGTGGCAATGGATGGCGGGGGTGTTAAGGGAACAAGAGGAGGCGGGTGCTGGGGACGAGGTCGCCTTGCCGGGCAATTTAAATGGCGGCTACATGTCGCAACGCTGGCGTCGCGTGTTCTCGCTCAACCTCTCTCTCCTCTCTCTCTCTCTCTCTCTCACTTTCCTTTCGCACTCTTTCTCTGCCTTCGTTAGCTCCATCATCTACCTCTCTCTGTCATTGCACCGTGAGAAAATTCAAATTACTGCAAACCCAAAAAAAATAGCTAAGGGTCCTTTTTTTACGAGTTTGAAATATAGATTCAATTTGAGAAATTAAAATTAAAAAAAAAACAACCTTAGGTTCTAGATCAACGAATGTTTTTTTTTTTTTTTTTGTTTAAACCATTTACAATTTTGTAATAAATAATAATTAAATGGTAAGTCAAAATATATGTGACTTTTGAAAATCATAAGAAAAAGATTTGAAATATATAGTTAAAGATTTTGTAGGTTTCTATTTTCCCTAAAATTATATAAAATTATAAATGAATTTTTAAAATAAAAGTATGCAGATTTATTAATCTATTAAAAACCAACTCAAAACATTTTTCCGAATTGAAATAAAAGCATTTTTGGCCAAGTTATGACTTGATCAATAAAATTTTATATTTTCAATAATAAAAAAAATAATAATAATAATAATAATAATAATAATAATGATAATAATAATAAATAAATAAATAAATAAATAAATAAATAAATAAATAAATAAATAATAATAATAATAATAATAATAATAATAATAATAATAATAATAATAATAAATAAATGATATTAAAAATAGGTAACAGGCCAGAAACCCCATTTCATTTTCAATTTATATTTTTCCCCATTAATATTTCTCTCAGTGCTTGCCTTTTTTGTCGCCCACGTGTTGGCCAAATCTATGTGTGTGTGTGTCTGCGTGTGTGTGCCTTGCCAATTAACTGAAACTGCAGAGTAATGTTTGGGGCCAAGTCAGTACTCCCGATTTCAGCCCACTCCCACACCCACCCCCACTTCCCCCTTCATTATAATATTCGCTTCTGTTATTGTTTTCCCGCTGCTTGTTGTTTGTCGCTTCTGGCATTGACATAAATTCTTTTTTAGCAGCAAAGCAAGCGAAAAAAAAAGCAGAGCAACAAAGGGCACAGCTCACAGGCGGCGACACGCAAGCCACATTAAAGCAATTCCACACCACCACCCAGGTCCACACCCCCCTCGAGCCAGTCAAGGCATTACATAAAAGCGGTAAATACATATATATATATATATATAGCATATATATATATGGATAAAACCAAAGTCTAGCTGGGCAGATCCTCGAGAGCAAACGCTGATTTTAGCTGACCTACGGCAATTAACAGAAGGGACTTCAGGGGGACTTCAGGGGGACTCGGTGGCGTATACGCAATGCGAGACTTAGGGGCGGACGCTGACTTATGGTGGCTCCAGTTAGACGCACAGATGACTATGCATACATTTTCCCTATATATATATATATATCTTACTTTACACTAGTTGTTATTTTTTCCCTTTTTTCGGAGCTGGCGCCGTCTACTGTCTGTTGATTCAGATTCGGTTATAGATTCTGGATTCCGTTTACGGCTTCTGTGTGTGTCTGCCTTTGGGGCATTGACTTGGCGGCAACTTGGCTCTGTCTCTCACAGACTCATTCACAGTCTCCTGACCCCAAAGTGACGACAACGACGACGACACACACACAAATTGCCAGAATTTTATTGTAATTTTTGTTCCACTGTTGCGGAAATTACGCATACGCCTCGAGGGACCGAGGGAATCTGAAAACTAAAGCTGAATTATACCCAAGCGACAAAGAAACAATTAGACGGGGAACTTGAATAACACTTCATTAAATATATATATAACAAAAATATATTATAAATATATCTCTAGGGATTTCTCTGCTTTCTCAGGCTTGATTCAGTTTTATAAAGCATCTGAAACTGTAAGTATTATAGATTTCTTAAAATTAAATATAAAAAAAGGAAGCTGAAAGAGGAATGCAAATAGTTCTTCTTCGTTGGCTTGCTCTTGGAAAAGCATAGGAAAAGCGTTGGAAAAGCATTGGCAAGCATTAAGCAAAGCGACTTTCAAAACTAATTAAAAACTAAGTATTTGCAGGTATTGATAATCTTTTTATTCAAATTTTTACAAACTTAATGAAGCGAATAAATGGCAGGGCGTAAATCAATAATTAAGCTTTCTTTCTGTTTTTTTTTTTCTTTTTCTTTTTTTGCTATAATTTTTTATTCTCATTTTTTAAAATTCTTTTTCTTTGTGAGGCTTAAGTGGCTTAAGAGCTGCGGGTGCTGGATTTGGTTTTGTGATGTTTGGGTACTTCTCATAGGGATTCTCTGGCTGCTTCTCCTTCTTCTTCTGCTGGGCGGGCGTGCTCTTCCTGGGACGATTCATCAATGGATCATCCATGGTGCGGGACGATTGTTGACGTGCCTGTGCCGGTGGTCCTGGTGGCTTCTTTTTCTTTTTCTTCTGCATCTCCGGCTGCAGAGGATTAAAGTTGACGAACTGCAGGTGCTGTTGTTGCTGCTGCATTTGCTGTTGCTGCTGCAACTGCTGCTGCTGCTGCTGCTGCAACTGCTGCTGCTCTCTGCGTTCCAAAAAGGCTGCATTCGCCGATGCCACTGTGGCTATCCTCTGCTGCTGCTCTAGATCTTCCAGCTCCTTCTCTCGCTTCTTGGTCAGTTGCATCAGCTGGGAGCTGCGTCTCCTCAGAGCTGCCGCATAAGGCGTCGATGGGGTGGCGGTCACATTTGTGGGCATTTCGCCCACACCAAACAAACGGCGTATGCGCCGCCGGCTATTGATGAAGCCCAATCCCAGCTGGACACCCAGACCGAGTCCCGCCGGGGCCGTTGAGGTTGTCTGGCTGAGGGAACTGCCCGTGCCCGTACCAGTTCCCTCACTACCGCCGCCCAGCATCTGGCTAAAGTTGCTGTCCAGATCACAGCTGCTGGCGGAATCGGCGCCGCAGGGAAATAGATATGTGTTTAGGGTGCTCAGTGTGGTGGAGGTAGAGGTTCCATTTCCGGTTCCTGTCAGAGTTCCATTCAGGGTTCCTGTTCCGGTCATTCGACTTATGGCACCTGTGCTGCTTAGGGTATCTGCTGCTGATGTTGCTACTGCTGCTGCTGCTCCTGATGTTGCTCCTGCTGCCGATGTTGTTGCTTTTTGTGGCAGTGGCAACATCACTGCTGTGGAGCCACTGGCACTGCCGTTGGTGCTGCTGTCATAGCTGTGTGGATTCACATAGATGTGGTTGTTGTTACTGCTGCTGCTGCCAGTGGCTCCTGTTGCGGCAGGAGTTGCCTGTGCTGAGACCATGCTACCCGTGTTAACCACCAAGGTGGTGCTGTGGCTGGTGGTGCTGCTCTCATGGTGATTATTGTTGCTGGCCTGCGGCAGGTGGCCATTATTGTTAAGGTTGCTCAGGTTGACCCTGTACAAGCTGGTGCTGTTGCTGTTTGCATTATTGTTGTTGTTATTGTTGCTGCTGCTGCTGCTAGCCGGTGCAGTGGCAGGTCGGGATAACCGGGTTCCGTTTCCGGTTGGAGCGGTATGGGCTTCCGCTCCGGCTGATGTGGCCGCTGCTGCTGCTGGCGTTGCTCTTGGCTCCTGGTCATTGCCATTATTGCTGCTCATTGCTGTTGCTTTTTAGGGGAGTTTTTATTTGGTTGTAATTATTGTTTATGGAACATTGTCTACTTTTGATTAAGTTTGTTTTTTAATTATATATTTATAAAATTTTGAATTGGAATTAAAACTGTAACTTTAAGAGTTAGTTTATTATTGGAAACTCTACTTTAATGATTTTATAAGGTTTCATTTTTTATGTATTTCACAATCTAAGTAAGTTGTTTTAATTATTTTCTGTAACAGTTATTCTTGGCTTTAAAATTGTTATATTTTTCCCGAATTTTTCACACTTTAATAGCTTTTTTAGGAAGCCGCCTCGTTCTCTTACAAAAAAATCACACAAATATTGGGGGCTTTGTTGCTTGGAACGCATCCAACTTGCGAGTTGAATGCACTGCTTCGGTTATTTGTCACTAAAAGAAAATGCTAGTTAGCTAATCGCACTGTTTTCCATGGCAGTTTTCCATGCACTTTCCACTCGCAAAAAAATGAAAAATTCTCTTAATTTAATTCAAGCCTAACGGGTCACACACTAAAACTTGAGCACTTGAACAAAAAATTCGGTTTCCTCGGGCAGTTTTTCGTTTTTAATTATTATAATTTTTGGTGTTTGTTAATTAATGTTTCTGTTGTTAACTTTTTGTTAATTTTTTTGTTAATTTTTTTGTGTTATCAGTCAGAGCCACGTGCTTAACGCGCCGCGTGTCACAATTGTATGAACTTTGTGCCGCGTTGTTGACAATGCCAAAAGCCAACAGCAGCAGCAGCAGCAACGAAGTTGCCACACGCACACACACACAGGGGAGAGTCCTTCAGAGGGAGAGCGAAAGAGAGCGAGTCCTGGCGATAGAGACAGCGAGAGAGCTCGCTCTGTTAACTGGGCTTCCTGGCTTCCTGGCTGGCCGGGACAAACTACTCGCCAAGCAGCGCCGCAAAAAAAATCCACAAAAAATGAAGAGGAGGCCAAAACCAGAACCAAACAATCGGCCAGAAATCTAAGCCAGCAGCACCACTTGAGCCCCGTCGTATCCTCGTGCATGTATATCCTTTATATAGTATATGCCTGGCAACGATGAGGAATCGTTGTCGTCGTTTCAATTTCGGCCAGTTTCGGTTCAGTTGGGTTCACTTCATTGCTTAACTTAACTAAATGCTGCAGATGGCGGTAACACACACAGGCACACCACACACACTGCCGAACACACACATATGCTGGCAGCACGACTTTAACTCAACTTGCAAAAACAACAAAGGCCAAAGCTCGCGAACTCCAACTGTGACTGTGTGGTGAACAGTCGTGGCCAGCAATTTATATACAATAAGCTATCTATAGTTCTTTATATAATTTTTATATTTTATACTATTTTTTTTACTATTTTTAATATTATTTTCTACATTATTTTTTAAACCTTTTCTGAAGCAGCCTGATTATATATATTTCATATAATTCTTTTTAATTTTATATAAAAATATATTATTATTCCATAATGCTTTTCATTTTCATTTCATTTTTATAAATAAAAGCCCTATTAGTTTGCCCGCCACTGTGAGCTCTTGAGCCAGTGTGAGTGCAACTCTGACAGCCGAGGGCAACATTTCAATTCGGCTTCGTGCCGTTGTCGTTGTAGTTGTCGTCGTCGTCGTCGTCTGTGAGGCAGTCGCTGTCGCGATGTTGTCGTTGTCGCGTTCGTCATTTTCGTAGTTTGTTTTTCTCGCTTGCTGCTCCCTCGGTTTCGTAACAGTTTCAGTGTACGTGTCCATGTGTGTGCGTTTGCCTGACGATTAATGTTAATGTGTGTGCAGCAGCAGTGCACTTGGAGGAATTGGATTAAGAGAAGAGAAAGTCCACTTAATAACTCCCTAATTAATATTAATATAATATTTATAATATTATTTTAATATTGTATATTTCAATTATTTATTAGTTAAATATTGTATATTAACATTTTAAAGGTAAAAGTTTAAGGCTCACAGCGACGCCTCTGCCTGCTTTTGCCTTAGAATTCTCAATAGGCTGGCAATGAAATTAGTTTAATCAAGGATACACTCTACTCAAATGTAGTATAAACTTTAAGGGAATATATTTCAATTTAACAAATAATTTTATATATATTTTTTGTTTCAGTGTAGGCTGGTAAATTATATGCAGCCCGACCTCGACCAGAGGTTGAAAAGCGTTCAATTCTGAGCCTTCTCAAGGGCAATCATCCATACTCCTTTTAAAAGCATTCAAAAGAACAAATTATGTTCGGAATTTCCTCTGAGATAAACTCTATTTGAGCCTGTGATATAACTTAAAAAGTTCTTAATTATTAATGCTTAAATAATTTCCTTTAATATTTCCCCAACTTCCCCATTCAACACTTGCAAGTTGCTACTTAAATAACACCCATTTGTATTCTGAAATCAAATTCAAATTTAAATTCCAATATCATTTTCATATGTGAGCCACAAGCTACAAGCAAGGACGAAGGACAATTGTTGCCGGGCATTGCATGTGCACTTGCAATTTGTCGAAGGCAAAGGGAGCAACATGAAGCATATGACGCATACGCAATGTTGGACCATGGATCATGGCCGGCTCTTTGTTCTTTATTATTATCCGTTTCTGTTGTTGCCATGCAAATTGCCCCAACTTGGCTTGGCCTGGCCTGGCCTGGCCCAGTGTCAGTGGTTCGGTGACCAAGGGGGGTTAACAGTGGCAGGCGACCATGTGGCAAAAACTGAACCCAACACTGAGCACAAAAATTCAAGAAACTTAGGCTTTGAATAAAAAAGAAAGTATCCGAGATTTTCCTGATTTTCTTCCTAATCTTTAATATTTATTACTAATTATTACCCAAAGACATACAAATAGAATCTTTTTCTTTCCAAAATATAAGGAAAACTCCGACTTTTCTTTGCCTGTAAAACTAGAACTTAACTCAGCTGGTGCTGGTAACCTTCAGGGCTAATAAGCAGTCACGGCACGTGAGAGGAACATGGCGAAAGTCAAGCGTTCTCCAAAATATTATTGATCAAATGTTTGCCCTGGCTCATGTGACGCTGACAATGGTGAAGCCTCCACGGAGACAACTAGCCGGAAAACAAACAAATAAATAAATCGAGAAGCCACCCACAGATGCAGCTGCGGGATCTTGCCCAGCTGGAAATCTCATCTAGATGGATGGATGGATGGATTGAGGGATGGTTGGTTGAGAGGAGACTTCACTTCGGCTTCCCCCTTTGGCCAAGTCATCTGCCTTGAAGGCTGACAAAACGATTTGCATGCTAAAAATAACAAAATTGATGGCATTTCCTCGCTGTGCGTGTGTGTATGGAAGTCCAAGAGAAAATGCAGGGAAAGTCGGTGAAATTACGGAGAAATTTTTGCGGCTAACTGGTCATGGCCACGATGAAGGCGACAACAAAACAAAGGCAAATCAATTAAAAAATGCTTCGTGGAAATATATTTATATATATATATATATATACTATATATATAGAGACGACAAATAACCGCAAAAGAAAGCAAAACACAAACGGAAAATGACTGAGAGAAAGAAAAGCCAGAAGGCGAAAAGTGCTGGGCAAATATTTCCGCTTCACGTCAAGGTTGTGGCAATCAAAGCCAGGGGTCGGAGTTGGCCTGATGGGATTGTTTCGTGCCGTCCAACATATCCGCTTTGCCACTTCAACTGCCAACTTTGGAACTCCTTTCAATTGGCCCAAATAAAAAAAAAAAGAAAAAGTTAAAGGGAAAATAAATAAATCCAGGACAAAGTCTGCAAGGATTCCACAAGAAAGAACAGAGAGTAACAGGGATTTTCTTTAAGATATAATACGGGATATACATTTTTAAGACAATGTATAAGTTGAACAATTGAATTAATATTTGAAAATAATTTATATTCAATAAAAGGAAAACGTTTTATTTGTATTAAAAGTTGCCATAAAAAGAATCTACTTTTACAAAATGACAAAAAGAAAAGACAAGCAAATCCAACTCACTAAGCAACAGCAATATTCCTAAGGTAAAGCGGCTCAAAATCAGCTACAGATAGATTGATACTAGATACAGATACGACAGATACCCGGAGTTAAAAATCGTGTCATATATTTACATCATTTTGAAATTATCCTGCATGACGAACTGCTTTTGCCTGCCGCCATTCCGTTTTTATTATTCCAAACAAAATCGTTTCGTTTGAGGCACACACACGCACACACAGTTAACAAAAAATATTGCAAAAAATTAAATTGAATTTCAGCTTGTAAAAAAAGAATCCCGTTGAATCTCCGGAGAATCTCTACCTCTTCTTCTTGTGACGCATCTCGGCCGGCGAGCGCACTGTGGGCGCCGCATGCATAATTCCAGACACCAGCTTTGTGAATTTTCGGTTGCCCCCCCCCACACGCGACGCACTAAATCCACCTGGGCGATGGCGTCTCCACCTGGGCAAATCCGAGAGCCAGTAGTGGCTACTGTGGGTGCGATGTGAACGGGCGCGCGCGCCACTTGAAAGTGCGGTAGCGCTGGGGGCGAGCATAGCCACAGTGAAGGTGGGTGGTCGGTGGGTTGGTGGGTCAGTGGGTTGCTGGAAAAAATTCCCACTATCTGTCTCTGCCTCTCTGGAATCTCACGAGCCCATATGGTGGTTGACCCATCCACCAGGCGAGCGAGCACACCGATCTCCACACCCTTTCAAAGGCTAATCCTAAAGCTTTAATATACTTTTTAGCCGGTGGTTAATCGTTTTTCAAGATTATCAATTAACCAGAGGTTAGTTAGTGAAATTTAAGCGTGTCTTATTTTATTTATTATTAAATTGCATGTGTAAAATATTCGTAAATAAATTTTATATTTACTAATAACCAAAAATATCTGTTAAAAACTGTTAAATATTTGTTAAAAAAATTTAAGTGTTGATTAATTTTAACCGAAGATCAGAAATATTTTCACTTTAACACTTCTCCAACGGAATATCAATATTTTCCCCATGGAACTAGCCCTTAAGTTGATCATATGGTAGCATTAACTCTCATTTATTCTTATATATTAACCGATCGGTCGGATAGTGTATTATATGGTCCCCTTTAGTGCCAGACTGGAAGTCTTGCTTTCTAATTTAATTTTCAAACGGGGTGAACCTTGGCTTTGGCCAAATCCGGAAATGCAAGTGGGAAGAGTGCAGCTGCGGTGTAGAAAGAGAGGACTAAACGGCCAGAATTGGACATAGATGGAGGAGAAGGGAAAAAGAAGGAGAAACACAGAGAGAGAAAGAGAGAGAGAGAGAGAGAGAGGGGAACTAAGAGTAAGAATTATGTTTAAACGAGAAGATGCGAGAGGAAAAGGGGGCCTAAGACCCGGGAGACATGGGAGCGCTCTTGTTAGCGCATTTTAAGTCGCCGCCAAGGTTGACCCTTTGTCTTAATAATCATCAACCACCGCCCCCGCCCCCCACCCCCACTCCTTGGGTGAACACATATGCACGGCATATGAGCTTTTGCACCACGTTAATTAGTTGCAGCGCCAATCGATGGCAGCAACAAAGAAATACAATATATAAAGCATAAAACACGGCACAAACTACGAATAATAAATACAGGTACTATTATAATATATCCCAATATATATATAGTAATCTACCATTGATAATTTATTATCCATCTTCCCTGGGCACCTGCAGACCCGAGTCGTAAACGCCAGGTTCTAAATTCCCGCTCCAAAGTAAATATTTAGAAAATACTAAAACCAAATTTAAATGCAGAATGGCAGACGAAGAATGATTATAAGAAAGCGCGTGGCTAACACAATATATGTACATATATGTATATGTGGAAAGATCGGATATGCAGGGTAGTACTATATAGTTTAAGGGGGGAGTACTATATTCTAATTGATATGTAAACATAATACAAGGGATTATTAATCCGAAAAACAATATTTAAAATAAAAAAATTAATGTAAACATTATATTTAATTTTAAATTAATTTAAAAATACAAGAATTTCGTGTATAAATAAACCCCAAACATTATGCTGATCATAACCCATCAGTAACAGTATATAGACAAACATGTTTCCCAACTTAATGAGTGACGGGCATTAAAGACACGTTCCCCTAAACGATAATACCACGGGATATAGTTGGTCCATGGATCCATAAAAAAAAAACACAATACAAAAATGAAAAAAAAAACAAAAACGGGCGCAGACAGCGACGGCGACTGCAGCATTGGCGTTGGCGTTGGCGGCAGCAGCAGCGGCTGAGGCACAGGCGGAGCCAAAGGGGGGTCGCTTACCTTGGCGCTTGGCTTAAGCTGCCGTGCGTCGTCGTGATGTGGGCCATGCAGGCGATCCATTCATCGACCTACTCCCCGCTTTTTCACTTTTCCTCTTGATTACTCTTCTTTATTATTATTATTATTACTATTATTAATTTTTCGTTTTAAACAATTTGATTGTTTTTCCGTCTGCTGTCGGTATATGTACATATGTACATATATCTGGTCGCATATAGGGAGAGATCAGCCGATGTATGTATATTCCGTTTTGCTTGGGGCGAGACAAATAGACAGACGTCTACGTATATATTTATTTATATTCAAATGACAAAAGAAATGAAACGAAACAATTTTCATTTATTTTTCACTTTTTTTTCGCGGCCGCCTTTTTTTCCACGCAACGCCAGAGGTGGCGTTGAGGGGGGGGCGGTGGGGCCACCCCACAGTTGTCGCACACATTTTTCACATTTCTTACACACACACAATACAACAACAAAAACAAAAACAATAGCAACAGCAAACAAAAAGAAATATCATCGAAACAAAAAAAAAAAAAACAAAAAAGAAATACTCTCAAAAAAAATAAAGAATTTCAAAAAATAAGCTCCCCCAGGAGAGTGAGCAAGAGAAACAGATACTGGGACAGAGATAGAGAGTGACAACGTCATCAACGCATAAAAACAACAACAACAACAAAGAAAATAAAACAAGCAGCGACCAACGCGACACTTTTCACATCATTTTCCGAGTTGGAATTTTCACTTTTCACTTTTCACTTTGAAACGATCACAAAAACAAAAATTGCATTCACGCACAGGGGTGGCGCTGCCAAAGGGGATAGACTCTCTTGAACTCTGGTTGCCCGTTTTCTTTTTTTTAGATTTCTTGTAACTTTTCTTCAGATTTTCTTTTGTAATTCCTGCGTGAATTCTGTGCTTTCTTGGCTTTTCTCGCAATTTTTTTTTTTTTTTTTTGGGGTTTGGAAACAAGTGCGAAGCGATCACCGGCGTGCGCGGTACTGAAGATCGCTCTGCTCGCCGGCCTCGCTGCTCTGCCAGCGCTGGCAGTGACGCCGGCTGAGGGGGACAGGGGTGGCCTAAGGGGGGCGAGGATCTAAGGCGCCAGCAGAGGCAGCGACTGCGACTGCGACATAGGTCCAGGCTATGTACCAATAGGAATACAGTGGATAAAAGTGGCTAAGCTGACATTAATAAATAAGTAGATACTTAAAAAATATATTTATATTATTAACTAATTTAAAAAAAAAATAATATAAGCTTAAATCTTCATTAAAAAATATGTTTTTGTTCAAAGTATGTATTTTTAATACTTTTTAAGAACTTTTTCGGGTCTTTTTTATATAATAATTATAATAATTCTCTTTAAAAATAAACTAATTAAAACTACATACTACAAAAAATTAAAATTAAATTAACTAATTAATTTAATTAAATTCAAAGCTCTACTTAAAATCTTATGCCATAAATCATTAATGAAACCCTAAAATAAAAATAAATACCCCCCAATAATCATCTTATTGTTTTTTATGGATGTTTCTACAATTTAAAAATGATTTATAAATTATAAATAAAAAACAGCCATAAATTTAAACTTAAATAGTGTGGAAAATGATGAGTCAAATGTCAAACAATTTTTCAGTTTTGATTGAAACTAATACGTCATATAAGCAATATCTACTGTAGCCATTTTCCAAGTGGAGGAAGTGTGGGTGAGTGGGTGAGTGGTCTTCCAACTGTATGTCTGTCTGTCCGTCTGTGTGGACGGACATCTATGCGCGTTTGCAAAGTGTTTTTCACGCAAATCGTTTGCAACGTCAACGGCCAGCGACGACCCAAAGAAACAACAGTCGGAAAATGCCTCGATTATGCGGGCTAAGAAATTGAAAACAATGAATTTATGGTTGCAAATCATTACAAAACATATTTAAGCAATGCCCAGTAATTTAAACTTAAAATTAGGTATAATTATAATTTATTTATAATTGATTATAATTTTTTAAAATATTTGTAGTCCTTTTAGCAACAAGTTTTAAACCTTTTCAGGAGTTTTTAAATACGAATTATGATTATAATTGTTTAAATTAATATTTAAGCAATGCCAAATAACCTAACCCTAAGACTATGTATTTTGATGATTTATTTATAATGTTGCCTTATTTTTAAAAAATATATTTATTCATTTAAGCAGCAAATTGCAAACCTCTGCGTGAGTTAGGGTACCGCATAAGCGAATTATTCACCGAAATCGTTAACCAATCACTTAGTGCCAGGGCCAAGAAGCGTCTTGTGAAGCGTTCTCGAATTGCATTCGTCAAAGGGTGAGGGGAGGGAGAGAGAAAGCAGGAACAAGGGACAGGGAAAATGGGGAGGCGGATGCCTCGGCCTCGGCCTTGGTCCCAAAAATGGTTGAAACCCCTTGAAAGATTCGAAACAGCAACAAGTGGAATGGAAGGGCCACCCAGAAACGAATACGGCAAACCCAAGGGGAAATATCGATTACACAAATGACATGCAACCGTGGAAATCGATTGAGAACAATACCATAATTTCCCATTTTCCCCTACATCGTATATATGTATGTATGTACCTTTTCCGACGCAATTAGAAATTGCAGTTCCTGCACAGCCTCAATCGATCATAAATATTGTGTATTTGCATTCATGGGATACAAAGCAGCAGGCGAACCGTGAGATACTCAATCTTTAGCGCTGATGAAGTGAATGAATTTCGTTGGAAAAAGATACAAAGCATATACATACATCATATAGAGTGCGTTTATAGCGTCACTATATTAACAATACACACACACACACACACACCCAGCGACCTTCACTCGTTTTTCATTTTCATTTTCACTTCACTCACAAAGAGGCGGAGATGGAAAGATTGCGTAAAGAGCAGGCCGTGCTGCCCTGTTTTCGTCAATTGTCGACAATATCTTTTTTAATGCGCCTCTTTATTTGTTTAAAAAAAATATAAAAAACCTAAGGAAAAGCTATGAAAGCAATCAAAGTCGAAGAGAGAAATAAAAACGCAAGGATCGAAGTGCCTGACACCCTGCAAAGATTTTCAATAAATGCTTTTCCATACATTTTTCGAGTATATTAATCATATTTATTAATTTTTTTTTTAATATTTATATCAACAATGTCTAATGTTTTTAGCTTTGCAACCTGTTTAATCCATTTCCACTTGCATGGAGGGTGAATTTTCCGCGAAAAAGAACATTTTAATGCATTTTCCTCATACCAACAATTCCTGGCACTGCCTTTTATTTGCCAATTGATTGCCACGAACACAAAAAACAAAAAAGGAAACAAACGAGAAGCGTTTTGCAGTGCAGGGTGGGTGGAAAAACTCTGAGGAAAGCGGGTGGAAAAGTCGAAAGAGCAGCGCCGTTGATGGATCTGCTTGAATGGTTTAGCCGAACGGATCATCATCTGCCAAGTGTATAAGCCGCAGCCTCTTGGCTTCACTCGCTGGCATTTAATTGGGAATTTTGGCATTTAGTTGCCACAAAAATTCAACATAAACAAATATTTAAATAATGATTTTGCAAGTGTTTAATCAACTGCCGATTGATGAACATAATGATTGATATGGGAAGCCTAGTGAAGCGGGAATAATGCTTATAAATATCTGGGTTGGTTGGGGATTTATTTAAAAAATAATAATATCATACTTAAGGGAATTTGTTATTAGGATGCCAAACCTTTGCTTGACACAACTACTGGCTTTTTACAGTCGGCTATTTGACAGATTTACTCACCTGCAATGAGAAAAAAAGGGAAAAAATTCAATTAAATAATTATATAATATATTGTTTTTAATACTATAATTCTAAAGAAAATATATGAACACTGTTTTTTATATATATTTTTTTTTAATTTAAAATTTAATTCTTGAAATATGACAATTTTTATTTGTTAATTGGAAAATAATTGAAAAAAAATGATATAGTTTGAAGAGCCAAATGCTAAATCAAACTGGTGACCCCGTTTGCAATAATTACTATTGTGACGTCGAAAGAGAAAGCGCTAAGTTCAAGCTTCTACCCAAAACACCACCACACTCATTATTCGTAGATCGAGGTAAAGCTTTGCTTCGATGACGTCAAAGGTCAAAGGCTGGGTCACCAGAAAAAAAAAAAAAGAGTATGAAGACTAACACCCAGGCGCCATCTGTCGCTGGCTTTGGTTGCCATTAAAGCCAATTTATATCTTTAAAAAATATTATATATAAAACTCTCTTTCTTTCCGTGAGGTTGAAATGAATAAGCTTTCCAGTTACTTATAGAATATATCTTTCTTTTCCCGCCACTGTTTTTGGCTTAGCTTTTCCAAATCTTCAAAATTATTTCAACTTGAATCGGTTATGGTTTATGGCTAACGGTTTAAGGGGATTAGAACCCAGCTAAGTGGCAAAAAAAAAAAAAAAAACTTATAAAAAACTTAATTTAGCAACAAGTTTGAGGGTAGCTTTTCAGCAGGAAAAGCCTTTTCCCAAGAGCTTCTTTCGAGCTTTTTCGAATTTCCAATGACGCTGCTGCTGAATTTTTTCGAAAATTTCAACAGGCGACGTTGACGCTGGCATCGGCAGCGACGGCAACTGCAGCTGAGGCGTCGACAGCGACTGAGGCTTCGGCTTCGGCTGCGAAAGGCTGTCGGCTCGTCGGCTCGTCGGCTCGTCGGCATTTGTTGCTCAGCGGGAGCTCGACTCGAACACGTGCTCACGGTTCGGTGTTCAACGTTAGTCGGCATTCGGGATTCGGCATCTGCGGCATTTTGTCAACCCCCCAGCCACCCCCATACTCTGCTCATCTCCATTCCTAGGAATTTCCATCCTTTTTTTCCGAGGCAATCGAAACAGCAAAGACAAAGGGAATACAATTGAAATAAATAAGGAAGTAGGATGAAGGGAAACAGAAAGTCGAAGGACTTTATAAATTAAAATGTGTCTCAAAGTCCTTAGCTGTAAATATTGCAAGGACTAGAATAAGAAGCTGCATAAGGATTTTCAAGTCTTAAAAAAAATAGGAAAACTTTCTATGCACTCAGGCATTTTCAAAGTTCAAGAAAGTTAAAAATAAATAAAATATATTTAAGAACTGTAAAAACTGTGGGCAACAAAGTAAAAATTACACAAAATAGTCACAACAATTACTGTATGCCTAACACATGTTTTCGGCTTTTTAATTGTATTTTAATATTTATGTTCTTGTTATGTTCATTTCACTTTAAGAGTTAAGTAATATTTAAGTATATTTATGGCCTCATTTATAAATAACAACTTATTTAAAGACAGTTTCGGGACAATCAGATAATTTATTCTCACTTTCTGAAAAAGTTTGACTTTTGAAAAAGCTATTTAAATATATTTAACAAACATTTGCTATATCGATTACTTCATTTAAAAAGAGACTAAAATTAATTAAATATTTTTCTCCAGTTTCGAATTTACAAACATTTTCCTGTTGCCTTTATTTTTCATTTTTCTTAACAGAGATAAGCACCTCCACTCGATGGCATTCAATGCTTCCTGTTCGCTTTTCCACTTTTCACGACTTCACTTCATTTCGCCTCATGCCGCCCTCATAAATATGCAAAGGAAAATGCAGACCGAAGCGAAAGAGGCAAAAGAAAATGAGGCCCTCCTTGGAAAAGCTGTCTGCAATTTCAACGCCTATTGCCACGCCCAGTTACGTTGGCCGCCAAGGGCGTCAATTGGGAAACTAATTAAGCAACTTTTAAAAATTAAATGCTGGTTAAATTATCAAGCTTTAAAATATATTTGTAATTTATATTATTTTAAATTATCATTTATCAAATTATAAAATACATTTTAAAGCCTAAGAATTTGTTAAAGTAATTTTAGAATTTAGAATTTAAAGACTGAAATTATTAAAACATACATAGCTTAACGTTTAGTTGAGTAAGACTTTTCTATAAATACTAATAAGAAAGTGCAAAAAAAGTATTTAAATTTACAAAATGGAAAAGTTCCCCTTCCCATTTTTCAAGGCTGTAGAACCCAGCCATATTGTTCTTTATTTCCTGTTTGTTTTTCGGCTTCTCGTTGATGTAGTGCCCAGGTTTTTATTGCCAACTTGGGCCATAAAAAGCCAACTCACAATGCACTTTCAGGTGATACAAAAAAAAAACCCCAAAGAGGTTGAAAACTAGCCTATATGCCAACTATGTAGTTGAGTGCTTTTCGAAAGGTACTAAATATTTATTAAGAGACATTGAAATTGCCGCTCTCACTCTTTGGTTTTTGCAGTTTACCTAAAATTATTACTCATACGCAACGTTGTGCGATAGCAATTGTAAGGTCATGGATATATTTTAAAATTATACAGTAACAAGAAAGGAAGCTAACTTCGGCACGCCGAAGTTTGTATACCCTTGCAGATTGGTTTTCATATTTATATTATAAATTATAATGCCGAAAACAGACACTAAACGGAGTTTCATAACATTTTACCTATACTTAATATGTTTACAGTTTGACAGTTACAGTTATACATTCCCAGCTTTACATTTTCTCTACATCTACGGATCACTTATATGGCAGCTATATTATATAGTTCTCCGATTTTCATAATATTGTTACCAAAATTCTGAAATAATACTAAAAGCTCATGTCTCAAAGTAGATGAAAATACGTTGAAAAACAACGAAGTTATAATTTTTTCTATCACTTTCCCTATCGTTCCTATGGCAGCTATAAGATATAGTCGTCCGATTTTCATTAAATTTATACCAAAATTTTGAAATAATACCAGAAGCTCATGTCTCAAAGTAGATGAAAATACGTTGAAAAAGAACGAAGTTATAATTTTTTCTATTACCTTCCCTATCGTTCCTATGGCAGCTATAAGATATAGTGGTCCGATTTTCATAAAATTTTTACCAAAATTCAAAAGTAATATATAATGGCCATGTCTTAAAAATTGTGCAAAAATGTTAAAAAACATCCAAGTTATAATTTTTTTTCTAAAAATTTATCGAACATTTGTATGACAGCTATATGATATAGTCGTCCGATCCGGCCCGTTCCGACATATATAGCAGTGAGAGTATATAGAAGACTATATGTAAAGTTTCATTCAGATAGCTTTAAAACTGAGGGACTAGTTTGCGTAGAAACGGACAGACGGACAGACGGACGGACAGACGGACAGACGGACGGACAGACGGACATGGCTAGATCGACTCGGCTGGTGATGCTGATCAATAATATATATACTTTATAGGGTCGGAAACGTCTCCTTCACTGCGTTGCAAACTTCTGACTGAAATTATAATACCCTGCAAGGGTATAATTAGTAATAAATATCTTAAATATTAAATTAATTTTTTTTAACTTGCACCCGCCTTTCTTTGCCTTTATTGCATGTATCACTCATACGCCATGTTGTACATGTTAAAGATATCACTTGAGTTATTTTATTTAAGTAATAAAAATATAAATATTATTTAATGAGCTATTTTTTCTTATATCTGCCACTCTGCCATTCTGTTTTCTTCAATGCAATTATCACTCATACGCCGTGTAGTACATTAATAAATGAGTTACTTTGTCTAAATATCTCCTCAGTTTCGTTTTCCTTTAATTGTTATTTTTATTAATATGTAATTAATTTTGTTTTATAATCTTTGTACTTATTCTCGTTACCCACCAATGCATTTATTACTCATACGCAATGTTGTACAAGTTACAGATTTTACTTGAGTTTTTTTATTTAAGTCTTAATAATATACATATTATTTAATGAACTATTTTATTTAAATACCTTCCTAGTTATTCTTTGTACTTATTCTCGTTACCCTCCCATGCATTTATCACTCATACGCCGCGTAGTACTAGGCCTGTGAACATTAACCACAATCAATATGGTTAGCTACACCTCAAATCGAAGGGGAAGTGTATGGGGAGCTTGTGTTAAGCTTGAGGCTAACTAAATGTCGGCATCCTGAGCTGACAGTTCTTGTCATTTAATTTGTCATTTCCCCCGAGAGAGAGAGAGAGAGATCCAGCTCAGGCGAAATTAAGCGACGTCTGTTGGCTGTTGCCAGAATGGATAGATGGATGGATGGATGGATGGATGGCTGCCGAGTCCCCTTCCCTCTCATCTTTCATTTCAGTTGAGCTCTCACCTCATCTTTAGCTTTAGCTTCGGCTTCACCTTCAGCGTTCAGTCAGCTTGAAAGCACTTCAAAGGCCATCATCTTGACATTTTGATTTATTGGCTTCGCTGCTGTTGTTTGCTGACTTGGTCTGCGGCTTTGCTGTTGCCTCAGACCCCATACCCGGTGCCGTTTGGCTTGTTGCTCCTCATTCTTGGCCATCTTGTTGCTGTTGTTGCTGTTGTGGCTGTGTGCGCGCTGTTCCTCTGCGGCTTGTTGCTGATGTTTGGCAGTAAGCCGCTTACAAGTATTGGCCCGCCCGGATACTTGGCTGTGCCAAACCGCCAAACAGCTTGGCTCTCAGCCGAGAGACTGAAAACGATAACGAGAACAAGGTCTTGGTCCTTATACATGAAAAATGTCTTTAAAATGAATTTTTAAAAAATTACAAAAAATTTATATAAAACAAGCTAAAACACGGGTGTAATTATTCCAAAAGTGAAAACAAAAACCTTGAAAACCTATATAAAAACATTGTATATATATTTTAAACAATATACATTATCATAAGCGATTTAAATACATATGATTTAAAATGTTTCTTATTTTGCTCAGTGAAACTTAGTGCTGCCAAAACTACCGACATTGGCCTTTGACAGCGAAATATACTCCCAGCTGCTGGTCAAGACCCGGACCCGGATCCTAGCTTCATCTGCGGATCCTTGTCCTTGCCCAAGTCCAAGTCCAGGACCTAGTCCGCCTCCTATGCAGTTCTTCTGGCGGATGCAACAACCCAGTTAACGAGCTCGTTATGGCTCATTGGCCTTTGGGTCTGGCCCCATCGAATGCAGTTTGGCCAATGCAAATTGAATTCCAGCTCAGTCGCCGCCTCCCAAACAGGAATGCAAATTAAGCGAAAGCTTAATAGGGGCGGAATAATGCCAAGTGGGGTGAGGGGCGTGCCCGTGCACATAATAACATACAATTATTTGAGCAAACGGTATCAATTTTAAATCGCTCTGCGGCTGCAGCTATCGAATCGAGCTAATTGTGCTAATTAGTAAGTAAACCTAGAAAATCGCATTGCAAAGAGAGTGAAAATAAATCGCAGCAAATATTGGTAGACTTAAAACGCATATTCCAAAGTGGCGACCAGAAGTAGAATATTAGAAATAAAAAATAAAATAAAATAGAAAATAGAAAAGAGAAAGCAGAATTGAAAGAAAGTAATAGAAAGCTTTCACTATTTATAATCATATACCATTAGCTATAGTTAACTTTAGATCAAATTACTACCTTAAAAGAACCCAGCTTTCCTTTCCCAATTTTCCTAAATCTTTCAATGCATTGTCCCTGCTGTAAGCGAGGGAAAAACCTGAGAGGAAACACTACTTGATAACGAATATGAAAACTTTTTGGCCAAAGTTTGGACCATTAAACTTTGTACTTGTTGAGGAAATCGCCAAGTATTCCTCTCTCCGCGAAGCAAAAATCAAGCCGAGAAAGATTAAAAAAACAGAAAGAATATCAACAAAAAACTAAAAGTAAATAATAAAAACGGAAGGAAAACCCGAATTTCCAGCAGGGCGCAGGCGTCAAATTAAAGAGCGGACAGCTCTCTCGCAGCTAAACAAAAATTAATGATTTCCCCCCTATATATAAATATTTGATATAGGCAAGATATATATTTTTCGAACTTCTGATTTCCCCTGAATTTCCCAAAAAAAAAAACTACATTTATTTCGAATGGTTTCTTAATTTAGCAGAAATCAAACGAATTTTAAGTTTTTCCGATTTATTTACGATGTGCGTAAATCTATATAGTAGCTATGGTAGGAAGTTGAGAGCAGCGGCTAGAGAGAGTGAGAGAGAGAGTAGAGAGTGCGGCGGAGAGAGTGTGAAACGGATGCGTGGAAAGTTGCCGGCGAAAGTGTGGAAAACGAACCGTTGCGGCGGAAAACTCGCTCAGTCGAGCATTAGACGCCAACGCGTTCGGTCACTCTCTCTCTCTCACTTCCACTCTCACTATCTCTCTTTGTCTCAGTCTTCGTCTCCGTCTGCGTCTCTTTCTCCGCCTCCACCTCCGCTTCCGTCTCCGCCTCCGTCTGTGTCTCCAGGGGAAAAGTGTGAAAAGTTGTCACTGCTCTTATGTATACAAGTGGGTATAAGAAAAGGTTTAAACACTAGATTTAGCTTGATTAATTTTAAGTTACATTTATTTTAAATTTTAAAAATTTATTTTATATTAATTAATAAACAGAATTTACTCTTTTTGACTTAAATTTAGCCACCCGGCATCGTTACGATCTATAAATATGGCCTTTGATTCGATTTTCGATTTCATTTCCGAGCTGCAGTCGGTGGCCATAAATCAAAACATAAAGCTGAAATCGTAATTAAAGGCCTTTGAAATCTATTATTAAAAATAAAAACAAGCAGATCAAGCATGGAATTAAATAAGATTATTAAAATATATTAAATATAAATAATATTATAAAGAGTTTCAAAGAAGTTAAAATCCTTGAAATCATTTTCTACATTTTCCCAGCAGAAAAGGAATTTTTTAAAATAAAAAAACCAACATTTAATAATTTATTATTTATTTTAAAAAAATATTTATACTTATTTTATTTATTAAAAATTATTATTTATTGTTTTTCATATATTTTCCACCTTCCCCTAGCTCGCCACCTTTTCCGGTAAAATGTTTCTGGCCATCAACCAGAGCCTGCACAATGGCGGCAAGAAGAAGCGAAAGCGACGGCCTGCCGATGGCCAACAGCAAGATGATCCGCAGGATGATCCTGCCGAGGGTCCACCCCCGGGTCCGCCCCTGGAGTCCAGTGCCTCCAGCGATCAGCTGGTGGACGGGGATACTCTAGCCACAACCAGCATCTGCCAGGCGTGCAAGTGCCCCGGAAGACAGTCCTCGCTGATGCTGATCTACATCTACCTGGGTGCTCTCACCCTGATCCTGGCCAGCCTGGCCATCGTGTGCTATACACAGGCCCAGGATGAAGGCTCCGCATCGCCGGTGGGCGGTCCCGCCTCCGTCAGAGCCTTCCGAGCGCAGTTCCAAGCGGAGCTGTTGCGATCGGAGGACGTGCTGAGGACAGTGGTCAGCCGGATACTGGAGAGCGAGCAGGAACCGGAGGCCAGGTGGGTGTCTGGAGGAACTCTCCCTTAACTGAATTAATTTAACAGATTGTATCCACCGCAAGCAGTGCCATTCCTCGTCAGAATCCCCTCAAGAACGAGCGCAAGTTTACGGACAACCTGATCAGTCACACGCCGCGACCCACCGGAAAGCGGATGCGCCGGGACATAGCCTCCTCGTCGCCCTCCTCCATGCACGGCAAGTGGTCAAGGGAAGGGAATCCTTTTGGGTATCCTTCTAACCATACATTTCCCGTATCCCTTCAGCGGATCCAGTGATCGAGTTCTTCAACCCCAACCACCGCAAGGTGCTCGAGGAGCAGGACACCGAAATCCGCAAGCGAACGGGCCAGAAGGGAGCTGCGCCCGGCGGCGATGAATGGATCTACCTGAACACCTACTGCCGCGTCCCGGAGAAGATCATCACGGGCTTTTGCAAGGGCACCCAAGACTATTGCCCGCCGGCGCCACAGGGTCCCACCGGCGAGGTGGGCCCCAAGGGACCCCAGGGCAATCCCGGGCTACCCGGTATTCCCGGGCCCAAGGGCAACAGGGGCGATGTTGGTTTACCCGGAGCACCCGGCGTCGATGGTGTAGGACATGCGGGTCAAGCGGGACCACGTGGACCCAAGGGTGATGCTGGGGCCACCGGCAGAGCCGGCTTGGATGGACGGGACGGTGTGCCGGGTGAGCCGGGCCTGGATGGGGTGCCGGGACGAGCGGGGGCCGATGGCAAGAATGGGCTATCGGGTCGAGACGGCAAGGATGGTCTGCATGGCAAGGATGGCAAGGATGGCATGTCCATAACTGGGCCGAAGGGCGCTCAGGGACCGCCAGGAGAGCGAGGCTTGAAGGGCATCGCAGGACCACGTGGTCGTCCCGGCAAGCCGGGCACCAATGGCACACCCGGAGTGCCCGGCATCAATGCCTGGAAGATGCAATTCCCCAACGGCAGCTCCTCCAATGATCTGCTCATACCGCCCTCCATAACAGGTGAGTGGGTGGGACCATAAGGAGATCCTCTCTAGGTTAACTCTGTAATCCATAGATCTTCACTCGCCGGAATTCAATCGCATTGTGATTGTGGAGGAGGGACGCTCCCTGAACCTGAGCTGCTCGGCAACGGGGAATCCTGCTCCGCAGGTGGAGTGGCGACGCGAGGATGGACGCACCATTAATGTGAATGGCATGGAGAGTGAGTATGCTCCTCCCTTAATATCATAATACTATCCACATCCTTCTTTGTAGTGGCCTCCATCAATGGCCAGTTCCTAAAGTTCACCAACATCACCCGACACCAGATGGCGGCCTACACCTGTTATGCCAACAATGGCATTGCACCTGTGGCCAATGCCACCTTTATTGTGGAGGTACACTGTGGGTATTCTTACTCCGATCTAATGCTATATATAGTTTAATATCTGTTATATATACAGTTGCTCCCATGATATCGGTGTATCGCCAGATGATTTATGCCGAGTACCAGAGCAGTGCCACCTTGGAGTGCCTGGTGGAGGCCTTTCCGGAGGCCATACGCTACTGGGAGCGTGCCTACGATGGCAAGATACTTGATCCCAGCGAGAAGTATGGCATTGAATCGTACCCAGAGGGGTGAGTAAAGATAATACCCATATACCAATCTATATATTTATATATTTTACATTTTCAGGAGCTTCAAGACATCCATGCGCCTGACCATTAGCAACCTACGAAAGGATGACTTTGGCTACTATCATTGTGTGGCCAGGAATGAGCTAAATGCCACCATGGTCAACTTTGAGATAGCACGTAAGTCCATATATCTATATAATATTTCTTCTAAATATACTGAAACTCTCTTTCCCCGAATTTCAGCTCAAGATCCCAATAGCGAAACCCCCTATGTGGGCAATAGCATCAAGGTGTATGGCCAGAGACCGCCGGAGAGTGAATGTCCCGTTTGCGATCAGTGTCCTGATCCTAGGTATATATCTATATATTCTACAATCTATAATATATATTATAGATAATAATATATATTATAATAATTCTTTCTTTACCCAGTCTCTACCAGTGCAAGGACTCCATCCTAAACAACTTTGAGATACAGGCCACAGGCAACCTTAGCTATCCGGGACTGCCCAAGCGACCCAAAAGTGAGTACAGTAATCCTAAAAAAATACGTCTCTTGATTTTATATTCGTAATATTCCAGCCTGCTATCTATATGCGGTGGGAAAACCTGTTTTCCACAAGGTGGTCAATGAGAAATTTGGCTCCTGGCTTAGGGATCCTGCCCCGGAAAGTGATCGGGAGAAGACTTTTGTGACCAATGAGAATGATCCCTACAATTTGTTTGAGTTCACCACACGCATTCAGTACCGGATGAACAGTGTGCCCAGGAGGAAGTACGAAATTTCAGAGGGTTTCCATGTAAGTTTCGAGTATTTTTACTCTCTGAGAGTCCTTTCTTTACCCCCTCTACCTTCTCCCAGGGCAATGCTCATGTGGTGTTCAATGGCTCGTTCTACTACCACCAAAGGGGCTCGGACCTGGTGGTCAAGCTGGACTTGACCAGTCTCAAGAAGATCAGTAAGTAGGTCCAATGGATGGTTAGATCCTATGATCCTATAATCCCACATATATTTGCAGCCACACAATTGCCATATGCCGGAGTGGCAGCCGCCAATAGGCTGTACACGACGGACTACAACTACATGGACTTCAATGTGGACGAGGTGGGACTGTGGGTGATCTATAGCACTTATAGCTCGAACAACACGCTGGTGGCCAAGGTGAGTCAATGATGATAAAACCTGGAATACCAAGGATACTCAGGGATATCACTTTTCACTCTCTCTCTCTCCAGCTGGATGCGGACACCCTGAAGATGCAGTACAACTTCAACATCACCCTGGACCACCGGCAGTTCGGCGAGATGTTCATTGTGTGCGGCAACCTGTATGCCATCGATTCGGGAACGGATAAGAATACCCAAATCCGTTACGTGGTGGACTTGTACAAGGGCAAGCTGCTCAACACGAATCTGCCCTTCTCGAATCCCTTTAGCCACACCACCACCGTGGGTTACAATCCCCTGACAGTGGTTAGTATTTCCTCTCTCCCTTGACTTTCTAGATATTTTTTTATTAGATTCGGATATTTCTCTTTAGGAACTCTACTCCTGGGACAAGGGCAACGCCCTCACATATCCCATACGCTACAATGAGCAGCGTCTTATCTCCGATAATAGTTAGGAGTATTCAATAAATAGATCTAAAAGATCTAGCAAATGCAGAAGTCTAAGCTCAAATCTATATCTAGTCTAAGGCACAATAAATAAATGGTTTTTTTTTTTCAACAATCGTGTTTCTTTTTCTTAATTCCTCTGGGTCTATATGTTTAGGGGTATCATGGGTTTTGTTGTGTGTGAATTGTGCTCTTCACAAGTCTGGAAATTCGCTAATTGATAGGTACAACGAGAGGGAAAGTGTGCAGGAAAAGCACTTAAGGCTTTGGTGTGAACTGCTAATTTGTCAATAGCGGGAGCAAAGTAAATAATAATAGAGAAATACAGGATTTGTGGATAGAGTATACAGGGGGAAGAGCAAATGTTTACTCTCTATGGGGAAGAAAGAAACTCACTAGCAGTTTGCCACAAGAGAGAGAGAAATATCTATTGCGAGTTGCCACCTAATTTAATATCGGTAAGAAAACTAATAAGATTGCAAAGATGTATCTTTGAATACTTAATATATAAAATAGGATAGGATATTTTGGATATATATATAATATATATATTTGAGAAATCCAAACAAACCATTCCGACCCAGACACTCCTTGTAAAATTCCCTGTAAATTCCATTAAAATCCAATAGCACTCTTCCCCCCCTTCCATTGTCAATTAGCTGCAATAATGTTGACATTATCCGGACCTGGTTCCATTAATTATGCCTGCTTAAAAACGGGCCTGGTCCGAAAGCTGGCAGCAACAAGTCCACCTCTGAGGGAGCACTAAAGATGCCACATGCGTGGAGGCTCGAGTTAATCAGACCTTTGGAAAATGTGAGAGAGGAGGAATGGACGAGAATGGGTGACGTGGAGGAATAGAAGGAAGGACAGGGGGACAGGCTATGTGGCTATGTAGGCCATGTCAGGCGGAGGCCTGACTGGTAGAGTGACGGCCTGTCAATAAGGGAAACCAGCCAAGTTCCGCACGTAGAGCGTTTCGATGTTTGGCAGGACCCCCTTGGCACCAGCCAGCGAAAAACAAACTGGGATTTTAAAAAAAAAAAAAAAAAAAAAAAAAAAAACATAGGAAGTCAACTAATTTATGAAAATATTAATTCGAATTTAAAATAAATCAATGAAGAAACCCATTTGATCAATATCCATTTTTGTGACAAGCCTGATTTAAATTCAGCTCTTTTGGCTTATAATTTTTCTCAGTGCATTCCAGCTTAGAAGGAGTCCCCGGTGTCCCCTAGAATCTCGTCAATTGCGTTGCATGTTTGACAATTCTGCATTTTTCGTTGCTAGAAGCTGCTTCTTTTCGAAATTCCTTTTGGATTTGGAACTCTTTTTATACCCTTGCAGGGTATTATAATTTCAGTCAGAAGTTTGCAACGCAGTGAAGGAGACCCTATTAAGTATATATATTCTTGATCAGCATCAACAGGGGAATGTTACATTGTTAAAATTTTTGATTTTGATAACAAATTGAATTTTCAAAATTTTTAAATGAAGTATGGAGATTTATTAACTGTAGAAAATCTTGCACAGAACAGTTTTCCGATTTAAAATTAATGCTCTTTTGGCCGAGTTATGATATTTTTAATTTAAAAAAAAATCAAGAAGCTTTTTAATATAAAAAATCAGATTTTATAATACAAAATAATATTTTTCTAAGTCAAGGAATCATTTTCGACCCCATAAACCCTATATATTCTTGATCAGCATTAACATGCGAATCTTTCTAGACATGTCAGGAAGAAATCGATTTTTTAGCCATTTTTGCGAAATTTTATAAGGGGTTACATCATTAAAATTAGCAAAAAAAGGCCGAAAATTTTGATTTCGTAAAATTTTAAATTGGGTATGCAGTTTTTTTAAATTAATAAAAACTAACACAAAACTGCTTTCCGAATCGAAATTAATACATTTTTGGCTTAGTTATGATATATTTTATTTGTTATCTGCAAGGGTATACAAACTTTGACTGGCCAAAGTTAGCTTTCTTTCTTGTTTTTTTCTTTTTTTTGGTTTATGGAGGACTCAAAGGATCTGGTATCCACTCCCATCATGGATTGCGGCAAAACGCAGCTGGCATTGGGGCTTCCTAAGTAAGGATTTCCTTAGAGAGAAGATAGTATTTTCAGTAGATAAAAACACAGTAGAAATATTTAAAATTTCTAAAATTTAAACAATTAAAATTCGTTAATCCTTTACTACCTACAATACCAGCTCTAATTGGGGGAAAATCAAAAAGCACTTTGGCCAGCTTTATCCTCAATTTGAATCCTTGCCAAAGGAGAGAAGACGAGACTACCGGAGGCCGGACCATCTGTTGGCACTGACCATCAATCAATTAACACCGACCTTTGCCCTTTCAGCACGAGTGTTTTGATTTATCCAGTTTTAAATATATATGTTTATATAATTTCGAGTGTTTTCTCTTTTTTTTTTTTTGGCTCAATGCCAGCGAAATCGTTTGACTGGGCTAATCCCCAGTTTTATTTCCAGCGCCAACTTTCCTCTATCATTTTTCATTTTTCTTTTTTTTTTTGTCTTGTTTCCTTGTTGAGGCAGGCCCATCTGGTGCCGTTTGTAAGGATAATGCGCTCTTGTCAAATTGCCAAGAGGCGGGACGGAGACTGCAGGATGTAGAGGGGCGGAGGGACCTGGAACAGCTGTTGGACGCTAAGCTGTTCTCCGCCTCCACCTCCTCCTGCTCCTCGCTAGATTGCTCCTCTCTGGCGTCTTATTCCGCCGGAATCCGCTGGAGTCCGTGGACAAACAATTTTCATGCTCGAGCGGTGCCATGTCCGCTCCACTCCACTCCAATCCACTAGATGCACTGGCAGAAAAACTGGGCTAACTATTGTTTTTTTTTTTTTTTTGAATTAAATTTAATATTTATATAGATATTAATATATATTTAAAGGCATCTTATTATTTGTTCGTCCTTTCAAAAAACATTTACTTAGCTTTGAATCACAAATAAAAGGTTTTCCTTAAGCCGCTATCCACTTTCCCAACCACCCCGGCCCACGGCCCTCAAGCCCCCCCTTTTCACTTGTGTTTAGCAACAGTTTGCTTCATTAAATTGCAAACGAGCATCAGGAATCCAGTGTCTCCTGGGGGAAATGGAATGAGTGCTCGGATCCAACCGGGGGAAAAGTCGATAAGAGGATGGGTGGGGGGATAAGCGGAGGAGGTCACTGTTTACGTTTTAATCAAAATGCAAAATGTAATTTGGAATTTTAACATGAACAACGTGAGCGGGTCACTGGGCCATAAAGACCCATACAATTTCATGGCTTAGCAAAGCTTTCCTTATCAGAGCAAAACGGTAGCCAGTGCTGGTCAACAAATGACTAAATCAATTGGATACAAAAGAGTAAAAATTCATTAAAAATTAACTAAATAACTAGCATATTTTATTAAAAAATCTCTCATAACTCCTTTAGAGTGGACCCATGCTATAGAAATATTAGACAAAATTCAAATTGTTTAATTTTTAAATTAGCATAAATAAAGCCTAATAAAAAAATAAAACTAAAAAATGCAACCCAAGAAAATACAAATAGTATAGCCTGAATTTACAACACTAAATGGTCCTTGCCAGTGTTGGAAGATTGGCTTTACCCTGGCCCAAGACTGGACAAAGGCGTAAGTGAGAGCGAGCGAGAGCGAGAGAGGAATAGAAGTGCGATAGAGACAGTCATAGCAATTACAAGGGGCCGACGTCCCAGGCAAAAGGGCCAATAATCATGGTCGAAGCTGCCAATCGTTGATGCGTTAAATTATTTCTCGTAATAAACCCGGAGGGCGTCAGCGTCAGATGTGATGAGTGGAGGTGGTGATCCGGCCACCCAGCAGTACGGGGTGGCAAGGCCGAAGGCTAGTGAAACTTTAATGAATGACCCCGTCAAACGCCAGGGATCACTTGAGAAGGCAATAATTTGGCTTAAACGCTCGTAAATAGGAGACTCGAGGTGTCATAAGCTTAACGAGTGAATTCTGGAAGAGCTTATGAGTTAGTTTTTAATAAGTAAATAAATCTGTATTCTTTAATTTAAATATTAATCTGTAAATATAAACGATTTTTGGAAAAATTAAAACCTACAAAAATCTTTAAAAAGAGATTTGCCAAATCAATAAAGGCAGAACTGGTTGTTCGGATTCGGATCCAAATGGGTCGCCTGGCAATCAATTGATTGCAATGACTGCCATGCCGGGATATATGTATATATATATATATATATATATATATATATATAGTAAATCCTCTCTAATCCCGTCCATGCCAGAGTTCCCCCATTTCAATTTTCCGTTTGGCAGCTCGTTTGTTGATTGGGAGGTTTGTTTAGACGATGAGAAAGGAGCAGGAGAAGCTGTATGTAGCTGGATGGGAACAAGGCAGAGGCAAAAAGGATCCATTGTGGGTTAGACAATGCCCCTGATGGCTCTTGCCGCGTGCCAGAGACAATGGGGCGGATGCACAATGCCGGCCATCGGGCAAATGGGCACCGACTTCTCTCGGTCTCGTCTCGAAATAAACCCCGACAAGTGCCGACCTCTGGCACCCCGTATGCATTGTACTTTTAAATGCGTTAATTGAGTGCCACGAATTGTCTTTCAGCGCCTTCTGTTTCGTTTTTGGCTTCCTTTGTGCAAAAATTCCTCTCCTTCCTTGTTTTTCTTTTCGAGGGGGCACTCTGCAACACAAATCAAAGTCAAATGGTCAAATGAGACACGGTCTAGAGACGGTAGCAAAAGGGAGGGGGTTACCGCAACCGAAAGTTGTATCAAAATCTGGGTTAATGGGACCAGGAATTGGCATATCATTTAATCGAATGTGTCCCTCGAAATTGATGTTCATTCTTTTGTCAATATCAAATATTAGTCATAGATAAATTCAATTAAGAGGATAGAGAAAAGGCTTGGGCGGTTTTATGATTAATATAATAACATAAAACCCCTTAAATAACACCCCGATTATGCCTAATTCTCTAGCTTAATAGAGAATTTATAAATACCATTTATTTATTTATTTTCACTTTCATTATTTGTTTACTGTGTCACATTTTAACAATATCTATTATTGTTAACAATTTGTTTATTATGTTTATTATTTATTTTCTACAATTAAAATTTAATTTGCCAATCCGGGCTTTCAAAACAATAGTTTGACCGCCTGAAAGTATGCAATAAAAGCCATTAAACTGTGCGCACACAACAAAAATGATATAAATACCAGGAAATTAGCTGCTACTAAATATAAATATATAAAATATTATATATATAAAAGTATATAGTACATATTTTAAACTCAAAAAGAAACCTTCTTTGCTCATGACTTCCCTTCATTACGAAATTAAAGTCAAAGATAACCGCCAGCGATATTGGCTAGTAAAATCGGCCAAAAATCCATATCCTTCATAAAGGGTAACGTCGCTGCCTATCTTGAGTGCCCCTCGAAGCGTTCTTTATGGCCGTGCCAATTGAAATGTTAGCCAAAATGTTACCCAAACTCGTTGGCTGCCACAGTTTGCAGCGTTTCGCTTTGACACTTTGCGTTTTATGGTCGCCAATAAAACCGCACGCCGCGCCTCCTCCCCGCTGTTCCTGTCACTCGTTTCCCGGTTCCCCGTATCAGGGGTATACATACATATATCCACGACGGGGGTGGCCACTGCTAGGAATCCTGAGGAATCCGAATCCCCCGACATATTTCGTGCTCAGCTGCACTTCAGTGGGCGTCGTCGGGAGGATACCGGACCCACCGCAACACGCACAGTGGGCAAAAATAGGTAATTTATGAGAGGCAATACATTATTTTTGCAGTTTTGTATTTAAAAAAGTTTGATTTAAAACAATTAAATTCGGAGAGAAACATAACCGAAACAACATCAATAAATTTTCTCTCTCAAAATGGCTCTCGCACATTGAGAGTCCGCGAAAGAGAACAAAAGTAAGACAAGCAAGAGCCGAGTTTATGGCATTTAATAAAAACAAAACTATTAATAATTTAAATTAAATATATATAATGAAATTTTCTCTTTAGATCTTAAATTTCAAGAACCACTGTGCCGCCAAGGGTAATGAGTGGACCTCACGGCGCGCGTTATGCCCGCATGCGCTCATTAATTTCGCCTGAGTAAAGTTCAATAGGACACCTACCGAAAAGTGGGCAGAATAGGGGTGGCCGCTGGCCAGGTGGCAGACAAAGTGCTGCAAATTTCAACAGGCAAATGAAAAATGATTTGCCAGACCGACTAACAAATGGGTCGCAATATTCCCTACGTGTGGGTGGGTGTGGCAGTAAGTCGAGCAGGGCCCGATTCCGAGCAGACCCACCTGGGCCAGACATTAGCCAGCTGATAAGGCCAAGTAACTTGGCCAAAACGAATAGCCAGTAATTAGACAGAAGGCAAAGACGCCGACAAAAACCCGGTAGAGAGTAAAGGCGGTATTAACCCATAGGAAGAAGAAAACTAAAGCCTAAAATTTGCTATACAATTAAAAAAAATATATATATATTTGTTTTTATATTGGTTAAATATTTACTTTATTTAAGTCTTTTAATTATTTAATTTTAATATTTTTATTTTCTTATTTTGCGCCCTTTTTTACAGATTTTCTTGCATAATTCGTAACAAATTTGGCAACATGGCCATAACTCATTTATGGCAACAAAGGTGCGGGCCAAGTTTTCGACCAGCGGTAATTAATGGGTTAATGGAGCCGCGAAATGGAATAACCAGGCCTGGGCTGGGTTAAGTAACTAACTAACGTGTCTCATGCAATCCGAAATCGATGACAGCTGAAAAACGCGATGACAGGGTGACCATCCTTTCGGAAATCGAAAGAAAAATTATTTAATTAAAATTAAGTGAAGCGAACAATGAACGTTAAACATTAAATAGAAATGTAACAGAGCTGGAAAATTAAAAAAATATATATACATTTATAATGATTAGTAATACAAATTAAATTAAATAAAAATGTGCAGGAAAATAATAATAAATAATACCAATAATTTAAAATAATATTTAATAATTATAAATATAACTAAAAAAAAAAATTAAAAGTTATCAATTCTGGAAAATTACCCAAAATATATCACTATATTTAATAATTAAAAATTAACTAGAATTTATAAGAATATTTAATAATCAATAATAATAATTGTATATAATAAAACGGAAAATTCTCCAAAACTTTCAGTTCTTTCTCATAAGGATCTTTTTAATCTTTTAGAGATATTTTAATATTAATTACTAATAAGACAAGTTCTGTTTAAAATGTACTAGAAAATACATATGTCTTAAAGTACATATAACTCTATATATATACATGTATGTATCTATATTATATATATGTACATATATCTTTCGTTAAAGAAAAACAGCAAAAATTTGGCTGCTTTATTCTGTGAAAATCTCATTTTCCCGCTTAAAATCAATGGCTCAAGTGGAAGCTGTCCGCATAATCCCATTAATTGCCCACCGATAACGGTGTATATATACATATCTACATATATACATATATATACTGAACCCTGTATACCAGCTGCCTTGGACGTTGACAAATCTACATGGGACTTTACGTTGCACTTTATCAACGCTTTAATTTCGCTCAATGTGTTTAAATTTTCAATTAATTTCACCGCAACTAACTGCTTGATAAGGCCATAAGGATGTCTGTCTATATACAGAGGATGTACATGGTATATATTTCTATATATAGACACGAGTAAATGTGTTTTTGGCCCAGTTGAAGCGTATGCTTTTCACCTGGCCAACAAAAGCTGCGGACATTTCAATTTCAATGCAAAATAGCTCAGTCACCGGTGATGAGGCGGGAAAAAAGGAAAAGGAAAAGGGGGGGAGCAGAGCTGAAAAAACGAAAACACGGAGAAAAAAATATATATATAATTAATCCCTCAGAGAGATATAAAAAATCAAGACGTAATAATGCATAAAATTATACAAAAATAAATATTTTCCTAGCTTTCTCTTTTTATAAAATAAACCAATTTAGTTTTTTACCTTTAAGCCTACTTTTCTTAAGTTTTAAAAGTATTTTCCACATAAATATATTCAGTAAATCAAGCCACTTTATGCTGACCTTTCCAACTTAAAAATGAAGAATATTAACACATTTAATTTTGTATTATTTAAGCTCAAGGATGCCTGCTCTATGAATTATTTGAATGGAATTTTCTTGAATTGAAAAGTGCCTTCGAAATGCCTTTCCTTTATTCAGGAAATTGAAAACATTTCCGTTTTAAAAATAGACATTTTCCCTTGTGTGTGAATGCAGAGCAGAGTTGGCGTTAAATATTACAACCACGTCGATGGTTTCGTCAACTTCAAACATTTCGCAGCATAAATATTACACACACACACACTCAGCGAGAGAGAGAGAGAGAGAGGGAAAGATGGTGCTTAGAAAGAGAAGGGTATATGGCCATAGAGAGGCTTATAAAGTATTCATATGAACATGTTGGACCCAAATGCCTTTGAAGGGCAACAAAGAGCCCCGACTGCCCAGGCAAATGGAAACAGTGTCGTACACATTTCTATAAATTCACGAAAGAAAGGCGGAGGAGTGGGGGCGGGGCAATAAAAGGGGCTTCGCCCTCGGGCCTGTGGGTAGATATTTATGCAAATTTCCAAATGTTCAACTGTTGCTCGCCCAGAAGAAGGAAGGGGAGCAGGGAATGACTGGGGGCCTCTAGGTAAAAATGGCAAACAAAATTCTGGCTGGCAAAACAAGGGGTTCTGCCACGCCCATCCAAGCCGAAGCAGCAGCAACCCTTTTATGTTCGCTTCTCTGACCTTCGCCATATATTTATGCATGCACACCGCTCCACAACAAAAAAAAAATTATAGAAATATATAAATAAAACAGCCCATCGAACTGTTGAAAAAAATCATAAATATGGGGATACCTCTGGGCCTTTACTGGGTTTTTATTCAGGCTGAAAATAATACAAATAAATTGTCGCTTGTTAATATATATTTTTGAAACAATTAACATAGTTATGTTCTTGGTTTTATCTTCAAGAGCAACTTTTCTAGAATGAATTTCCTCAACTTTTTGATTTTTTTGGGAATTTTTAGCAATATATTTCAACATCATTTTATAGTATAAAATAAATATTATTAATAATTAAATTATATGTGGTAAGTAAAAATAATAGTTTACATTTTAATAAACATTTCAAATCAAACTAGTTTGATTTTTCTGAAATTTTAAAAACAAATGACTCCACTGCGGATACGTAATATTTTGGGAATCTGGGAATTTCAAATTTTCAAAATAATGAAAACCCATCATTTTTTCTGAGAATTTTTGGGAAAAGTAAAATCGTGAAAATTCATAACTCTTCCAACTTCCAACTCTTAACCAAAACGTTCAATTGCTCAATTTTATTTAAATGAATTAATATCAAAATTAAGTTCTCTCCGATCCCAAGGATCCTTATTTCGTCTAATAGATTTCCAGCAAAGTCCCCGCTCTATCGAAATTCGCTTTAAGCTCTTGAAATCCACCACTTAAGTATATGAACAATTTGAAATTCATTTGCGAGGCAATAAAATAATTCATAAGTTGCTGCGAGTGAAAGTGCAAGGTACTAAAGCCAAAGAAAAACGGAAGTGGAAAAGGGGAAAAGTGCAGAGGACAAAAGGGCAAAAGAGTTGGAACATAAATTTTCAAATATACTTGGCGAAAATAATCCGGTTGAATCCCGAAATCATCGCACAGTTAGCGAGCACTTTCCAACACCGGCTGCATGCATTTACAGTTACACTGCACACAATCCACCCACCCACCCACACATGTGCACCCCCTTTGGCACTTGAGTGCACTTAAGCCCTGCCCAACCCCTGCCCAACCCCTGCCTGACCCCTTCATACGCTGATGCTGCAGCCGCAACGAAAGAAAGAAAGAAAAACTAAAAATATAATAAAATAAAAATATTATTATTATCCTTTCATATTCAAGTGCTTTCCATTGTGGGTGCATGGGTGTGTATGTGTGTGTGTGTGTGTGTGTGTGTTGGTAAATTTATGTTGGCAGAACGCAGGACCCAGCTGAATCCTAAAGCACATTAGTTGGCAAATTGGGGAACTAGTTCAATTAATCCGCTTGAGTAAAGTTCTGGGAGCAGCGGCAGTCAGAGGGAGTGGGATCCCATCGAGTCCTGGAGAGCAATTGAAAAGTTTAGCTGAACAAACTTTGGCACTGAGAACTAAAATGCAAAAAGCAATGATGACCCATAAAAGACATAAGATATGAAAGATACTATTATATAATATAAGGTATGAAAATAAATCGATTTTTAGTGAATCGATTTTAATCGATTAAAATCGAAAACGGAAATTATTTAAATAATTTATGGATTTACATCATAGATTTAAATATTTACGGTTCTTTACATTTTAAATATAAATTTTTTAATATATATTTATCGATCAATTTAAATTTGATATCGAAAAGTGCACAAATTATAATTAAAAAATATATATCCAAAAAATTTTCAACTTTGTGCCTTACTTTTCCGAGAGTTTTTCGATTAAATCGATTCTGATCGTTGATTTATATCGATTTATATCGTTGTATTGCATACTTTTACAAAATTTATTAATCTATTCTAGGATTCGCTTTTATTTCCAGCTCTACCATATTTATTATATTTATATATTATTATTTATAGCCATGTTGATCCTTAATCTCGTCTCTGAAAATTCTCTTAGAATAAAATATAACTTTTTCACTCGAAGAAAGGATATGTCGAAGGTAAGCCAAAGCACAATCAACTCTAGTAACCCTCCAACAAATGGTATAAAAATTGTATAATTTGGGCATACAAATTACTACAAATATTCCTGCTTTCTAAGCTTTCTTTTCCGGTTCTCGTCGTACTTTATTTATGTTTTAAATCATAAACATAAAGGCAAAACCATATTTATATCGAATTTCTGCTTGAATGGCCAAGTATATAGCATCTGGTGGTGCTTCAATCAGATTGCGGTACTTATTTTTGCTGGCAGCCATCTTGCAATCTCACACAGCTTCCGTCTGGGCTCCTCATCCGGCGGAAGTGCATTTTGCAATTCGCTTCCTTGGACGCCACAAACACACGTCAAAAAGTTGAAGGGAAGTCGAAAATGGTTTCGACTGAGAGTTCGATGTGGGCGTATATTTTTTTTTTCTGGGTTCTAGGGCGTGTCACTGCAGTGGCTTGTATTTGCATGCAACATGGAAATGGGAAATGGAAAATGGAAGCCAAGGGAATGAAGGGAAAGCGGAGCAACAAGCTGCATGTGTGTAAATCCATTTATGCTCCAGCGCATTTATAGCCAATTTAAAAGCCCAGGGAACTGGGTAATGATAGCACCCTTTGGATATATCATTCACAGGACGCTTCACAAACGAAAATAAAGGAAACAAGAAATGTAGGTGGACAAGGGATAGTGGCCGGCGTTGATTTGTGGCAAATGACTCTACCAGGCACTCGCCTCCGCCCAATCTAGGACCATGTCCTGGGCATTCCATTTGCATTGCGGGCCATTTAATTGCGCAGTTGGCGCATGTTTTACGACCAATATGCATAACATGGCATCCACATTCGACATTCGGTGGGGTGGAGGAGGAGGTGGAGGAGCAGGAAAAAAGCGCCGCATACTTTCCTGCGCAAGCAGCGTCGCATATCCTTGCTGCCAGAGCCCAGTTAAGCCCCCGATTCCGTCGCATAACTATGCAGAATTACGCTTATTGAGCCCCAAAGGAACTCTCAAAAAAAAAAGAGAGAAATCCAAGAGTGGATGTGGCCGCACACTTATCACTAGTTGTTTGTTCTTCCCCTTCCACATATCCATTTCCGCTTGTTGCTTTGCCACTGGGCTAAGACAAAGCGGAAAAAGAAGAATGTTAAGGTCCTTTTACTTAATCAATAATAGTATAAATAGTTTCTCTCACATATATATTTTAGTTTTTAAATATTTCTTCCTTTAATACTTTTTGCTTTGCTATGACAAAGGGGAAAAAGAAGGATGTTCAGGTCCTTTTACTTGATAAAAAATAGTATGTCCCCAATAATATATTACTTTCTTGAATACTCACTGGTTAAGGTTGCGCTCGTTGGAACCGGACTGACTCTGGACATTGTCCGTGTGGCGTCGCTCCTTGTGCACGATGCCCATCAGCTTCATCCATGGATTATTTTGGGAGCCATGGCCTCCCATGCCGCCGCTCTGCCACATCGTCATCCTGGCGGCTGTCGAACTTGAACTCGAAACCGAAAAAGGACGCGGACGCGGAAACGGAAACGGAAGCGGTTAAGCACTCGCGATTCGAAGAAGGAGAAACCTATAGTTTGGGATTTACAGATCTGAGAGCTGTCGTTGTTTTTGATCTTTTTTTCAGCCGCATCAATGGATTCCCTTTACTCTTTCCCTTTTCGGTTTTTCCTTTTATTTTTGTTTTGGATGGAATCGAACTAAGAGTTTCTCGGCTAAGAATGCTTTCTAGTTCCTTTGGGCGGCTAATGTTGCTTTTTGGGTTGCGATATCCTCTCGCTCTTGCTTAGCTCTTGGTCGATTTTTGGCTGCTGTTGTTCCAGTATTCATCCACAATATTCTCTGGTATTTTTTTTCCTCGGTTTGGTTTCTTGGCCTAATGTCTAGAATTAATAATCACAATGGGCGTACAACTTATCCTCTTCCCTTCAAGCCTTCTCTGGGGTGTTGCGTTTGTTAACCAATTTTTAATGCTAATTATTGTTGGGTCTCTGCGCTTGCCTGGTATTTTCTTGTTGTTGACTTTTTTTACTTTTATTTTTTCTAAATTTATTTCTTGTTTTTCTCATTCAATTTTGTATGCAAAAAAAATGCTCTTCTTGTATATTTTGTCTTCTAGCTAAATTTTGCTGGCCGAAAGGATTACTGTCAAATTGATTCTTTGACCGATTAATGGTTCCGATTGCGGCGATAGTCGATAGTCGATCAGTACGACTATTTTCGATACCCGGAACCCGTGTTTTTTAAAGGGATTTCGAATTATTATTACATAATCATTTTATATGAACGAATAAAACGGACGAAGAGTTTGTTTTTGGAAAAAAAAGCCTAATTATTATATCATTATATTTAATATAATGTTATTGTTATTATAATTTGTAAGTTTTCTTTTTTTTCGGGTATTCTCAATTTCTTTATACAAATTTATTTACAATTTAACCGTAGGCATGTAAAACATTTGTTCCAATTTTCAACTTTTACTTGGTATTTGCTTTTTAATGATTGCTTTTGGGTTGACTTTTTCTTGTTATTGTTGTTGTTGTTGTTGTTGTGGTAGTAAGTGTAGTTGTTGTTGTTGTTGATATAGTGCATAGGGCAGGAAGGCGATTAAACGACGATATGGGAATTTACGTTCACAGAAATAGCTGAAAAAAATAAGAGAAAAATATATAATAATTATTAGATGTATTATATTAAATTATTAATTATTAGTTTCTTTAAATTGAAAATTCAATGTGTATATATAGAACAACGGAAACCGGAAACCCGTTTCTTTGTTAGTGGCAACACAACAAGTGGGCAGCCCAACTGTCAAAGAATTGAAACAAGAGGGCAGACCTATCTCTTTTGAAAACTTTTTCTCCCTAAGATTTACAATTTAAGATTAAATCAGATACAAATCGGAGGGTATAAGGTGTCTTTCTTTATTTTGCACTGAACCAAATAAGTGGACATGGCCATAATTTACACAATTTGATACAAAAACACTCGGTTCTCGTCTGACTTTTCCCCCCCAAAAGCCATTAGCATATGTATGCTTCTAATTGAATGCCCCCAAAGATGCCAAAACAAAGCACTCCATCGGTTCAATTATGTCAACAATTCGGTTGATCATCTCCAAATGGGAATCATCATTTAGCTTATGGGAATGTCTCAATATATTTGCAATTTTCAGTGTTCAAAGACGAGAACATGGTGGGTATGCCCACCCATTCTCCATGCCATTTTCCTTCAGCAGACTACAGTCTTCCAAATCTGACATCGAACATGAGGAACATGAGGGTGGAAAACGTGAGAAAATCGGGGGAGAGCCAGGAGGTTGTCCGATTCTGTCAGTCTGCTAAGTACTTGATGCAAAATACACAAAGAATTAAAGTTAAAAAAAAAAACGAGATTAACCTAATTAATATTTAAAATGTTTTTCTTATTTTGATTGGCAATTATTATCCTTCTCTGTTTAATATATAATAATTATATTTCAATTCATATATTTATTAATTTTGGGTATTTTTCTCAGTGCTTTTAGTCTGCCACATTGCCACAGGTTTTGGGGACCCGAGCGTGTGCACATTTGCAATGCCATCAACGTCGCATCGAGCACATTAAGAAAGCATTCCACCTCGAATCACACCCTCCATCATCGGCCTCATCCGCAGCCCGAGTGCCTCGTTCCTGGGCCCTCCCCCCTGATGTGCCATAACCGGAATCATTCTCGCCCAGTTGGACACCAGTGATAGCCCCAGAAATATGTACATCCAGACATCCATAATTATAAAATTGCCAAAAAAAAAAAAACACAGAGGATATCCAGCTGTGTTTCAACAAGCAAATGAATGCCTTACATTTACTTTTACAATGGAAATAAATGTTTAAAACAAATGCATTTTTTTATGATTTAATTGCTTTGCAAAAGATAAATATAATAAACACCTCATATATAGGTTATATATTTCAGATACTGTTTGTATATTTCACTCAAAAGCTAATCTGTGTGTGCAAGGACGATTGCAGCTCGTGTTGTAAGTAATTTAGCATTCAGAAGGCGCCTTTTCACACCCGAAAGGGAAGACAAAGCGAGTGAAAAGGCAGACAGACAATGCGTATCATCATCGTCATCATCATCTAGGCATCATGGATGGGGTTAAGCAAAGGCAACTCTCCGGCAAAAGCTTCCGCTTGAGCTGCAGTTGCATTTGCAACACGAAGCATTTAACCATTCGCCATTCACCAATTTCTGTCAGATTGCAGAGTTCACTCGAGCGTGTGGCATTCAGCCGGAGATGGAAAGGAGAGAAAGGATGCACAGCCCAGATGAGGATGAGGATGAGGATGAGAATAAGTATGAGCTGTATGCCAGTTCTGGCAAGGATTTACCCTGATGTATGTTTGAGCTTAAAATCTACAAAAAGGAAATATATTTAAAGGGATTAAGGTGTTGAATATATATATATTCTTTATTATAAAAGTCTAATATCTTGAGAATATTGTGTCAAATTTTAACATTGATTATATAAAAATTGACAAGGGTATGCTTATTGAAGCGGTGGTCATTTGGTGTTCAATGTATGTAATTCTTATTCAATACTACATTTAACACAACATTTTTTTAATGTTGTGTTATTTTATGGTATTTAATTTAATAAACTAACTTTAGCCGCTTCGCTTTAAAAAAATTTTAAAAAGTGGTCCGTTTGGCACCGGATTAACCTTAATTCCTCACCTTAAGAGAACAACATATTTTATTTGATCTTTTCAGAGCTCTTTCTAGATTTTTGATCCAGAATAATGACTCATCACTGGCTGGAATAGTTTCTAAGCTCACACTTTTTATCGCTTTTGCAGCAGTTTGTCGCCATTCGCTTCAGCTTGACGATCTGTCAACGTCAACGGTGCGTATGATAAATTTTTATTGTGCATCTGGCACGAATCCCACCATTTCTTCACTCTGTCATTTGACATTCTCCATTTTGCATTCTCCATTTTCCATTTTCCGTTTGCTATTTTGTGCCAACTTCCCCGCAACCAATTTAAACTAATTACGCCCCGAGTCTCTCTGGGCACTGTCACAATCTGTATTATTTACACAAATTATATCACATTATAAGCCAGGGTAGGGAGGAGCACCTGTTTGGAGAGAGGGAAGGGATTATACGGCATGTCCTGTGGCCTGTGGCCTCTGCCTCTGTCTCTGACTCTACCCCTCAATGCTCTCCCGGGGGCAGCCACCATAAATATCCAAACAAAACGAAATAAGGCACCTGGGAGAGGAGATAAAATGTATGAAAAAAAAACAAGAAAGGAAGCTAACTTCGGCACGCCGAAGTTTGTATACCCTTGCAGATAGTATTTCATTAAATTTTACCTATACTTATTATGTTTACAGTTTGACAGTTGCAGTTTTACATTTACCGATCGGTTTATATGGCAGCTATATGATATAGTAGTCCGATTTTCATGAAATTTTTACCGAAATTCTAAAATAATATAAAATGGCTAATTTGCTCTAAAAAATGGTGCAAAAATGTTGATAAACAGCCAAGTTATATTTTTTTTTCTAAAAATTGATCGATCATTTGTATGGGAGCTATATGATATAGTCGTCCGATCCGGCCCGTTCCGACATATATAGCAGTGAGAGTATACAGAAGAATATATGCAAAGTTTCATTCAGATAGCTTAAAAACTGAGGGACTAGTTTGCGTAGAAACGGACAGACGGACAGACGGACAGACGGACGGACAGACGGACAGACGGACATGGCTAGATCGACTCGGCTGTTGATGCTGATCAAGAATATATATACTTTATAGGGTCGGAAACGTCTCCTTCACTGCGTTGCAAACTTCTGACTGAAATTATAATACCCTGCAAGGGTATAAAAATATAGGAGGAGAGGAGATAATAAAATGCAAGAGGAAAGCAAATTAAAGAGGAGAATTAGGGGAATGTAAGAAATTAACTGAAGTAAATCTATTATATAAAAATAAGTCGAGTTTTCTGCGGGGATCAAATAACTCCAGAACGCACGAACCGATTTCCACGGTTTTGCATTCGTTGGAAAGGTCTCGGAATTTGTGATTTTTTGCAGTAAAGAAAATTCAGGAAAAATTGCAACAGAAAACGGGAAAATCATTTTTGCATAAAGCGCCAACACTGACACATAGCATGCCATAATTCTCTACTCAGTTTATTTTATGACAAATCGAAATTGTGTTCAATTTTGAGTAAAATAAGTTATTCGTTTCATATCAGTGCAATTGGAAACCAGCATTTGTATTTAGGGTGGTAAGTTGAACTGTGTAAATTATGTGGATTAGAGGTTAAATTAACCGCTCTGCCTATAGTCGAAAATGCCTATAGCACGACGTGTGAACATCGGTCTCCGCACAAGGCATGCAATCCAGCAACAAGTGTATTCACAGAACTTAAGCGAGGAGAGACGAAATGTAGTAAGGGAAAATGCCCGATTGAGACAATGCGTGGGCACACGAAGATCAACTGGTGTGCAGCATCTAAGCGGATCCCAACCAGAGCGGCAGGCTCCTAACAGCAGCCTTCCTCGACATAGCCATCGACCTCAGGACAAATTTCAAGAATCCTGAGATAGAGTGCTAGAAAATATTCGTTATCCGAAGGTGTCGCGGGTGAGACCGTGTCCCCGGTGTTGCCCATATCCGTTTTGTCCACTGGAGGGTCCCAACAGTTGTGCTCTCAGAGCCCCAGATCCCTACCAGGGCGTCAGGCCCGGACTACCGTCCGAAATTGGTAAGGCGGGTAATCAGCTTACCTTGAAAAAACCCCTTATGGCAATACCACCAACGAGACAGTTTCATCTTTCCTCCATTGTCGGAACTTCCTATTTATTGAAACCATCTTTCCGCTATTCAGTTGGTCTCTAAAAGACTTTCGGATAGGGACCACTTAGTTAGTAGTTCTTGGTGATTTTAACATCCCAGGGGCTATTTGGTCCCTAGATAATTCCATTAACCACAATACATCACAAAAAATGTGGTTTACCAAAGAACACTTCAATTAAACGGATAATTTGCCGAAGGTGGCGTAACGGAGTTCGCCTGGCTTACTAGTTTCATATATAAATTTATATGTATATTTAGCAGATCTTCGTTAAAAAAATGTTTTTAAAATATTTCATTTATTTTTAAGTCTTTGCTGGTATTGTAACTTTAGTAAAAAACTTGAAGCTTCCTTTCTTGTTATCTAATAAATTATACATTTGAGTTGTAAACAATCTTGCAGGATTTCCTAAAATGCTATAAATATTTTTTATAATATAAAATATATATTTATAATATTTTTTACATTAACCCAAAGCATATGCTTCTGAATATATATAAAATCCTCAAGTTGCTTAACCCTTTTTGGGCCCCATTTAATGTGATAACTTTGCAATTAGCCAGGGCTAAAAATTTAAATAGGCCGGTAATTAAGCGACGTTGTCACCTTGACACCTGCGGAAACCCAAGACACAGACTTGGGCAGGACTCTTTGGCCTCACATGGTCCAAATGGGCCCAAAAGGGGAGGGCTTGCGGCAGTCAACTTGGGAAAAGAGGAAAATAAAATGCTTGAATCGAGCCGAAGGATAGGGGAAAATGGAAACAAGGTTTAAGAAGAATCAAAAAAAAAAAAATAGAGAAAAAAAAAAGAAAATACCGTGGGAAATCAATAAAATGAATATAAAAAGCTGAAATTCCTACAGGAATCAAAGCAGCGTGAAAATTTCACAGCCATTAATAACAGCCATTCGTTGTCATGACAAATATTTTAATTATTAATTGATAAAACGAGAAGAAATAATGCAAGAAAATAAATAATTGCAATAAATTGAAACGCTTGGCAGTGATTAATGAGCGAAGGAATCACTAATTGAAATCGGGGGATATCGAATTTTAAACAAATCAATCATATTTTTTAAGGGTTTCAACTTAAATCTTAATTTAATTCATATAATAATGCTCCAGAAAGAAGTTATTTATATTTCTATACATTTTATTAAGGGGGGGGTAAGGTATTTAATTTTTTTTTTCGTAAATTTTTTTTTATTTTTTATTTTAAAAGTTCAATATCTTAAGAATATTGTGTCCAAGTTTTACATCAATCATAGTAACATTGACGAAGTTATGCGGAGCTGAACGAAGGTCGGTTGGTGTTCAATGCATGAGAATCACAAAGTTTAAAGCGCTCTCCTGAAAAATGCCATTTTGAAAATCGGTGTACACGATAACTAAAAATATACTGAACCAATCGGTTTGAAATTTGGAACATAACTTCTTTAGATAATTCTACAGGTATTCTCGTCGAGCTTTTTTAATTTTTAATTTTCTTATATTTTTTATTTAACAAATTAACTTAATTTTTTAGTCAAAAATCGGGGTTTTGACTTCAAATTTTGATAAAAAAATAGGGAAAAAATTTTAAAAATAAAAACGCTTCGAGAATACCTCGGGACACTTATCCTTTAACGAATGAGGTATAATTTTTGTAGATCGGATGATTCTGTGGACAGTTAGGATGTACACCGCAAACCAACTTTTTTTGGAGGCGACTCGGGAGATTCCCTATAACTCCTCTACCTCTAAATATTTTTCAATACAAAATTTATCACAAACTGTTCAAATGTTGTGTTATTATATGGTATTTAATTCGTTAAGCTAGCTTTAGCCGTTTCGCCACAACATTTTTTTGAAAAGTGGGCATTTTTGCACCGAATTAACCTTACCCCCCCCCTTAAGCCAGGTTATTCTCTCTAAAGAGAGAGATAGATAGATGATCAACCAGTGTGACCATGACCTCCTTGAAGTACTTTTAACTACCAAAAATTGTATATAATTTGTATTTTTAATTTTAACAGTATGAAGTAATAAGCAAATATATTGAATTATTTTTAATCTTATTAATTTATTTTTATTTTAAGATATTTCTTAATAATTATACCCAATTTTTTCCCCTCTTCAATAAGTACTCTTATTTTGCCAAAAACAAAATAAATCCAGTAATTCGACTTTTTTTTTTTTTGCCTTTCGGATGCCATTTCCCGTCCTGGCTCAATATCCGGCTCAGTGCCTTTCTCAGATTAGGCAGCCGCAACTCCCCGAGGTGCTTGTGGCATCGAGGCTGTCTTCTCACTTCGTCCGGAAACCCTGCTGTAGGTGGAATTCCCACAGACCCAAGCCACCCCGGCGAATCCTTGGCTATCCTTGTCACCCCCCCGGATAACTGTCCAGATGCCCGGATAGTTTCCCACCACGTGCAACTCGACTTGGGGGACTCTCGGTAAACAATTTTGGGCCGGCGCGCTAAGCTGCCATTGAATATTTAATTAGGGAAATTATGGCCAGGCCAAAAAGGATTTAAAGGATTGCTTTTGGCCACCTGAGTTGCCCGGGCAAAACCATACACACAAGCAAAACAAGACCAAGTTGCCTGGGTTGCCAGGACTCGCGACTCCTGTTGGATCAATAGCAGTACCTTTTCTCAGGTTTGATTAGAAGGATAACATGGTAGGTGAAACTATCCAGGACAGATGCTAATAACCATATTGATGACAATAATGCTAATTTCATGGACAGCCGCCCAAGAAGAAGCTCTCGAAGAAGGAGAAGGCCCGCCTCGAGGCGGAGCAGGCTGAGCTCATGCGCATCGAAATGGAGAAGGAGAAGTGGGTATAAATAATATATATATACTACATATCCTACCTAACCCCAAATCCTCTGCAGACTAAAGAAGCTGGAGGAGGCTCGCCAGCGCAAAAAACTGGAGATGGAGCAGGCCAAGCATCGGCAGCAACAGGAAGTGGCCGAGAACCGGAAACGGCGCTCTCAGCTCAAGGACAGCATGCTCTTCTTCGACGCCGTCCGCACGGCCATCGAGGCCATCAAGGATGGCGAGCGGCACGAGCGCGACTGGGAGAAGTTTATGCGCTGCAATGGACTGCCCAATGCCGCCAGTCCCAGTGACCTCAGGAAGTACATCCACCAGTGGCATACGGACATAGCCAAGCGTCACTTAGAGTCACGGAACTGGCTGCTTCGCACTGACGAGCGGACATTGCTCACCCAGGATGCCCAGGTGCCCGATTTAACAAGGATCTCTTTGCGCCAGCAGCAAGGACGACTGGGTGATGTGTATTCGCAGAGGATCAAGGAGGTTCTAGGGGTGAGTTGGGGGTACAAATATGTATATATGTATATTATTCTATGTATATTATTTATACATATTCATTTTATTTATTTAAGATCCTCAACGAACTGGACGAGATGTTGCCCTTCAAACAGCGCTCCATTAATGTGGCTGCTGATCTCAAAAAACTCAAGACTGAGATGCGGGTTTATCTGAGGCAACATCTGGATGAGTTCACCTATAAGACCATGTCGCACATCGAAAGGGATATGGAGTGAGTGTTGGACAAGACTTAGAAGTCTTAGGAATCATTTAGGGGAGGGTTAAGGTTAATTCGATGTCCACTTTTCAAAAAAAATCAAAAACAATTTTATGTAATTTTTGTATTATAAAATATTTTGAGGCTTCGGAGAAAAACTAAGTACTTTATCCACAATCTTAATCTTCCAATTTCTCAACCAGAATCGATAGACCCGGTGTTTCGAAGCACATCTTCAGCTCGGATGTGTTTCAGAGCTTCGTGTGGACCTTCTCCAAGGATGCACAAATGTGGGTTAAAATTTATGATTTATTCAATAATTAATTATCATAATTGACTATGATAATTAAATATTATTAATTATCCTTTGCCCCAGTGCTGTCAATCCCAAGGCCCGCATAGGAGAGCAATCGGCCCACAATGAGATTGATTTTCCCACCATCGAAATGCAGATATCCCTGCCGCCCACAGTGCATCTCCAAAGCTCAGCCTTGCGAGGACTCTGGCTGAACTATGATCACTTTAGTGACTACTGCAGCAGCTACTGCCTGAAGCATGCTCGTTCTGCCAATGCCAGTGAGGTTTAGAAGTTCTTTATAATTTTTTAAAATATTTTCTCCCCCCAAAAGACAGTTAGATTTATCCTAGTAATTTTTTTAAAATTATTTCCTCCCCCAAAAGACATTCTCCGACAAACCAAGCGAGAGTGGCGCAAACGCAAGGAGATCCTTCAGGCCATGCTGGACGAGTGTGGCCGGGATATACCACTCTCGGAGCTGGAGCAGCTCACCCAGGACCAGCACTCGGCCAGCTCCCAGCCGCCGCGGGAACGCACCTACGATGTGGATAAACTTTATGCCGAGTACGAGGATGAGCTGAGCAAGGCCCATCGTAGGGCCATAGGACCGGAGGCCTATGGCATGCTGGAGACGGATGTCAATTTGCGCAAATACCGCATCATTGGTGGAGTCTACTGCATTGATTTCCTGGAGACACCACAGCAGGATAAGCAGCTAAATGCCAGATCATTCATACGCACCAGTAGGGTTCATTATGACCTACATCCTAGGTCCTGATCCCAGATTCATTTGAAATCTTTTTCTTTTTTTCAGTCACCTCGGCAAATAGTTTGGTGCACAAGGAATACTACCAGACCTACAAGCCACCGCCTCCGGTGCTGCCAGGAGTGAGACGTCTGCCCGAGGAGATTGAAGCCGAGATGAGGATGATTGAAGCGGCTTTAGACAAGCTGGCCTTGGTCACTTTGCAGTAAGTCTCATCCCTTCCTCATTTTATAACTTAAGGATAAAATATATATTTTTAAATAGACTTCCAGATTCCGTGATTTGGTTTGAGCCACCGGTGGCCTGTCGCTGGGAAACCCATCTGGAGACCCTGGAAATGGAGCTGGCTGATGGTGTCAAACCGGAGTTGAAGCATCCTACCAACGAGGCGGATGCAGAGGCAGATGCCATGGGCGCTGTGAGTGGCACGGCGGCTGGGACAACGGCCACGCCCACAGAGGCCACACCCCTATCCACCCATGCCCAGCCTAGTCCTTTGAAGAGTTCACCTCGGTGTCCTGCGCGAAGGATGCGCTCCCAGAAGTCAGAGCAGTCGCAGCAGATGCTACATGAAATCAATGACTTCGATCTCCGCGCCATACCCAGCGATGTGGACTTGTATGGTTTGGTCAAGGACTTTGTGGTGCCCCGGCTGCCGCAGGGATTCTGCGTTCGGCTGGAGCAGACAACTCCAGCCTCGGAGACCACGGGCTTGAGGCAGCGAAAGGTGATGTTCCTGGCCCGGCAAACGCACATCCGACTGGGCCAGGGACAGCCGGAGGAGGATCCCCTGCTGCTTGTGACACCAAGCAAGCTGAATCTTAACTCAAGACCAGGACTGGGAGCCGAGTTCCTGGACACTGAAGAGCCGGCAGAGATGTTTCCGCCGCTGTGCTTCGACAAGCTGCTCAAGTTCCGGCAAATGGCACCACGACCAGCTCACCACCAGGGCTATTTTTTCTCGCAGCTCATCGAGGACATGGACAAGCTGTGGCTGCTGCAGCTGCCTAGGGATCAGCAGGAGGAGCTCATCCAGCAGATATCGGAGCAGCTATCGCCCACGGGCTCGCGATCGAGTGAGGCGGCAGGTGAGTAGTGTCAAAAGATCCTGGAAGGTTAGTGATAAGCCAATTAAATCAGGGGAAAAGGATTCAGCAGTTCTGGGCGATGGCAATCTTTCCGAAGACATTCAGCCGCTCAGCCAGGAGCTGGTGGATGTCCTTCAGCCAGCAACGGCAGCCGCTGCCTTTGCCTATTACACGGGCATCTCCTTTGTAAAGGACTCCCAGCTGCCGCCGGAAACGGATGCGGACCAGGCCACGGCCAAGCGCTCCAATAGCATGGATAGCAGCGAAGATGATGACGAGGATGTGGATAGCCTGGTGGAGCTGCTCGAAGGTGCAAGAGCAGCATCCACGGCGGCCAATACCCTGCACGATTTCCTTGGTCCGTCCAGCCACAGCGACACCACTGACAGCGAAAGGTAGGATATACCTAAGGTCCTTAATTGGCAGATTGATTGATCGGGGTTTTGCATTCCCTTGATTGAGGGAGAGACACTATTATCCCCTGGCAGAGTGTAATTGAAATACATAATATTGAGCAGCACCTGGGGTAAATGGACGTTCAAGGACCTGCTTTCATATTAAATACTTAAAATAATTCTTAATTTAACAGGAATTTAATGGGGAAAAGCCACTTTAAATTTTGGGAAATTAATTAAATAATTTTTTAGATATTTTTCGACACATATTTTTTACAATTATCTTAACTTTTTGTGAAACACAGCCGAAAGAAACTCAGCAGCACGGCGGCCATTACCCAGGGGAAGTGGAGTACCCGCGATGTCCACGACACCAAGTTTAACGAGGACAAACTCTCTATACAGTTTCGAACCGGAAGACTGGGTAAGAACTTTTAGCAAGAGAAGCAATTAAAAGCTTAGGAAACCCTAAACCCTTTCCTAATGTCAGGAATCTTTGGCTTTGCCTTGAACAAATACAGCAATATGCCGTACCAAACTTGGGACCTAAGACCAGATATGAAAAAGTGGGTATATATATTATTATTTAATATATAATAAGTAACATATTGGTTGCTTTTCAGTCCCGGTACCATCCTGTTTAGCTTCACAGCCTCACTGATTAGCTTGGACATGACCATAACGGAGTCGGGCTATACGGTGAATAACTTTCAGGGTGGCAGCACTCAGGTCATTACCGATATGATTGGCAAGACCCTATCGCTGGCCGAGCTCAAGGCCACACTCATCCTGTCCGCCGTGGACATATTTCCGGACGAGGATGCCTTCTGCTATACGGAAGGTTCCTGCGAGAAGAACTATGTGATGGAGATGCACTGCTATGCCTGCCTCTCGACCCTGGCACAATCGCATAACTTTAGTTGGTCGCGTTGGAACCTTCTGGCCGGCTCCCGTACGGCCGTACTCCTCATCCGTGAACTGATCGAGGGCAAGAAGGTGCCGTATTACTCCACGCTATTGGTCACACCGCTCAAGACCTCGATTATTGATTGCACCGAGGTATCGGCGAGCTTCAATGCCGTGGGGATACCGGGAATGGAGTACTATGCCGATCTCTATCAACTGTCACAGGCACATGCCCAGCCAGTGAGTCTGGAGAAGCAGAGGACCATGAATCCGGTGCTGAGGGATAATGTGGCCAGGATTTTAATGGGCATACGGCCCCTGAGTTTGTGTTGAAGACGAGGAATGTGGAAAGAAGAGATCACTTATCGATTGTTTAATTTTGATTGGTAAAAATATCGATTGGGGATTAGTTTTTACAAGTAATCCCTTTGATTAAATAGAGTTTGCATAGATTATTTATTTTTTCGCTTCGATAACTGATTTATAATAGAAATCCACTCAATTTATCGAGTTAATCGATACTCTCGATTAACTAATATATTTTTAACATCAATTAAATAAACTATAATACATTGTTTACTAAATATATAGTATTCAACTTATTTCAAAGAAAGAAGTGAATATAGTAAATAAAATACTTGTCATCCTCTGCCAAGCGCAACTGAAACCGCTTTCACACAAAAAGGGTTATCATGGCAGATTAGATTTAATACATATACTAAACCACATATATATTTCTTTATGCTCAAACATATTCCATGCATAATACACACAATGCCTGGCCATAGCAAATATCGATAATTCAGCTTTTTATCCACTTAGGAATAGCGCTTACCCACAAAGGCATCATCAATCTCTAACGAAATTGTCTCCCTCTCCAATTATAATACATTTCCATTGTCAGCAGTTTGTCTGTCCCCTTTTGGACCCTTCTTGTGTGCCGCCACACAACCACCGCCCGACGTCCCCGGGATACACAAAAGAAAATTATAATTAGTTGGGTTTATATATTTAATTATTTTGTATAGTGTCGAAATTAAGTTGAAGTAGAAACTAAAGTTTCTTTTTGTAATAAGAAAAATGTGCATTTCAAATATTTTATCTATTTTTTTACTTGAATCTAATCATTATCTTTAAAGATAATAGTAAAAAATAAACTGAATTAAGTTTTATATTTGAAAAAAAAAAAACTCATTTTCACTTTTATTTTGTGTATATTTCATAAAGATTTTCTTATATTTTTACTTCTGTTCTCTTCTTTTTCTTTTCATTATTTTTCACTGTGCACACACACTCATACAACGGCGGCACAATTAACATATTCACAGCGAGCTTATCCCTTAATGCTCGCTTGGGCCTCTTGCCATTTTTTCACTTTGCCTGTCATTCCATTTTCGGCTCGAGGCGGAAAAGGAAGAAACGGTTAAGGAGCATGAACAGGAGTGGGAGTGGTAGCAGGAGCTGGAACGACAGCGACCACGCTGCGTATACGCAACTTGCGTACTGGGCAAGGACGTGGCGGAAGCTGGTGCTGCTGCTGCTGCGGGTTGACATACCGCCCCATTGTGGCCGCCAGCGAAATTCGCACGCACACACAGCGCCAAGCTGTCTGACAACTGCGTCAACTGAACTGCCTGTGAATGGGGCCCCCAACCACCCGCCCCCTTTTCATTTGTTTTGTTAATGAGGGCAGACGCCGCCCCCGCCCCCTCCCACTTGCCCATATGCATAAATAAATGATTAAAAAGTATTTGTCTTTTCCAAAATTGAATTCAATGCGAGAGAGATGTGGCACTGGTTTACAAGTAAAAAAAGGTTTAAAAAAAATCAGAAAAGTATAATAAACAAAAAATATAATAAATGCATAATTAAAAAAATAGATTAGATAGATTAATCGATTATAAAATCGAATTTATTTCCTTTCAAATTGTATTTTTTATTTAAAAATATTATATTTAGTTTTAAAATTTAATCTACATTAAATACAGCCAAGGTAAAAGACAGGTTTTTTTTTGCAAAAATTGTCATGTAAATCACACTTTTTCTCACACCCTGTTTTGTGCTGCATTTTGCGGTTTTGTTTTGGGGGTTTCGGTTTTCGGCACTGCAACACAGGTAGAAAACCGCAACCCTTTTGCCACCTGTCCAACCCCTAATCCGTTGGGCTAATCGCATATGAATTAGTAACGCTGGATACAGGCTTTGGTTTTTTTTTTTTTGTTCTTGTTGTTGGTCGAAGGCAAGTGCGAACTTTGTTTCCGCTTCCGGTTCTGACACCTGTTTCCCCATAACCGCAAACGCGCACCAACACACACACACACACACACAACATGACATTCATTTTATTGGCCACACTGATTTTCGCCTGTAAACATTTATTTTGCATGTCTAAACAATTTGGCCAACTAAAGAGGGCCTTGCATAAATTAAAAACAATCCGAATTTTTGTCAAATTATCTGTGATATCTCTGATTTCGCCCTCGTGCTACTGAGCTGTTGTGAGTGTGTGTGCTGTCGTGTTGCTGTCGAAATCCATTTGGAAGGCAGGCATATTACATGTGTTAAATGACAAACATAACTATGCAAATGTCGCTGAGCGAGAAATGTTTGTTGGCCTTAATCAAGGCAGCACTAAAACCTGGTGGCGGTGTGCATCCAACAATAAATCTGTTCTCTTCTCTCCTGTTTTTTTATATATATTTCCTTTTACATTTTATTTTATTTTTTTTTTTTTTTTGTTTCTTCTTCGTTGTGTGTGCGTGTGTGAGTGAGTTTTCCGACTTTAATGCGCTGCCTTTGTGGAATTTGCGTGTGTGTGTGAAAGGCAGCCGTTAAATCCGCAGGCGACGCACAAAAGTATGCTACGTAATTTAAGTTAATAGCCGACACACACCCACACGCACACATGGCACGCACTCACACTCATGCTCGCAGCTCTCGCATTCAGTTCTGCGCGTCTGTTCAAATTACAATTCATTATGTACAGGTGGCGAGCGAGTGAGTGTGTGTACACAGGGGAGTATGTGCACTGAGAAAAATAATGGTAACAAGCAAACAACAAGAAAGATAGAGAGATAGGCTTGACCTCTAAAATACCCGGTAGTCAAAGGTTTTTCCATTAAATTAATTTAAATGTAATTTTTAAAAATTTATTTTGATTATAACTTGTCGAAATACAAAAGAATAAATAGTTTTAGATAAAAGATACTAGATAGATATACTGACTTCTTTATATTTTTCAATGAGCTAAACTCCTAGCTATCCTAAATGTATTATTGTAAACAAGAAATATAATATTTAATTATAATTAAATAAAATCCATAAATTCCTCTCGGTGTGCCCATACAAGAGGAACAAGCGAGATGGAGCATAGTTAAGGAGCGCGGTTATGACGCAAGCAAGCAAGGATTTAATCCTGGGTAGAGACGCGGCAGAGACTTCCGCATGCAGCACTTCAACTGCATGCCACTGCTCGCCTTGATTACAGTTGCAGGACTCTTCAGCACTGGCTGCCAGGGTACAAATGGGTGGCAACGTTACATGGGAAAAACAGAATCAACTCTGGGAACTCACATTTACTGTTTCATTTTCCCTCCTTTAGCTAAAAGATACTTTTTGAATACATTTAAAAACACAAACGAATAGCAGATATACATTTAAAGTAGGATAAGCCTTCAATTATCCATCACTGAATTAATGTGTTGTATATTGGTTTAAAGCTTAAAATTAGCTCTACTGTTTCAAGTTGAGAAAATATACGTTCTGCAAATGAATAACTTATTTTAAAAATAACCTAGTTCAACAGCTTATCAAAAAGCTACTTTTATTTTTAAAGAGTATCAAGTTGGTCGTTGGCTTCTAGATGGGTATTTTTTTTTTTTTTTTTCATTGTGTTATAGCAATTTGCGTCAAATTTCGAGTTTAAGTGTCAATTACAAGAACAAAAGCAAAGTGAGGCATTGCAAAAAAAAAATAAAAGAAGAAGAATTTGTAAGAACCCTGCAGTTCCAAAATTCCTCGCCCGTCCAATTCCTCGCGGTATGTTCGAAAAACAAAAACAAATTACATGGGCCTCGTTCAGCGAAGTTCGAAACAAAATAGCCGAAACAAATTCTACCTACGCTCGGCTACTGCCGAGGGCTTCACGAAGTTCGATCCTCATATTTGTTATTGTTTTCGATCTCTGTTCGAAGCAGCGGTTGCGAGAGTTCGTAAATTAGAGAGAGATGGAGATGGAAGGAAGGGAGGAAAGAAAATTGGTGTAAAAAACAAAGAGTATTGCACCGACGGCAGAATGACCTTTTTAAAATAAGTAGGAATATTTAAAAATATTAAAGATTATATTTAATTAATTTTTACGTATAAAATCATGTGGTATATAAGCACTTAAGAAAATGTGCTTTTGACTTGGCCGAAATGTTCACGTTTGATTATCAGCCCTTTGTGAATCTAATTACAAGGCATTGCCTTGTCGGCTATACCCTGACACGCGAGAATTTTCGGTCTTCGGTTTTGTCTTCTAATTCTCTTTGCATTTTGAGTTGACTGCTGTTGCATTCAGAAGTGTTTTGCGTATTAGTTGCGTAAAAATGAAATATTATAAGGTAAGTGGAACTTATTTGCATTCAATTATTAATTTTAATTGCAGAATTGACGATTAAAATGGATGCGACTTCAACTTAGACGGTGTGAATGGGATTCAGTACGGATTTACAAAGTTTTTTTATCCAGTTTAAGTTGGTATGTACTGCAATTTACAATTTGATTAAAAAATATGTATGTACTTATGTATTTAATTTACAGATAAAACAAGTTTCTTAAAGTACCCAGCAGCCGGCAAAGGAGACTCGTGACACGCATATATACATGTTTAATTTTGCAGAAAAATGTAATGCTACCAAAAAAGTGAAGATAAATAAAAAAATGCAATCCATAAATAAATAAGGAATAAATTCATCGGATTTTTACTAGGAAGGGGGGGATTTTTCAGGAATTTTCTATAGATTTTCATCTGGGATTCCTGGCGGATTCCGCTAGCGAATCCCGCAAGATTCGTCCACGATTCCCCCTGTGATTCACGCGCGATTCGTCGACGATTCGCCCCAGCGATTCCTTGACGATTCGTGCAAGATTATCTTTCGAAATTCCCGTGGACCATCCCGTGCGATTCGTGATGGATTCTTGGGCGATTTCGAATTACAGGCTGGGAGCACATTTTGTATGGAAATTCCTAGCCGAGTTGTATGAACGTTCCATGGCGAATCCTCATGGAATTATTTCGGTTCCATGGCGAATCGTAGGGGAATCGTTGACGAATGGAACTGAAGGGAAGATAGATGACAGAGAGCGAGACGGAAAAAGCGCTTTACACATCTCCGGCTACCTTTCAACGGTGGGTGGAAGAGAGATGGGACGATAGAGGCACCTATGTGCATGTACAGACACACACACATACATACGTGCTTGTCAAGTTGACAGTTTTTTGCCTTTCTTGTTTCCTTTTTCTGCCTCTTTGTGCGTTCGTTTTTTTTCCTCTTTGGCTTTCGCTTCGGTTTTAACCTCAATTTACAAAAAGTCTGATGCTGGGCAGGTGCCTTGAAATTTGACTGGGAGACCGAGGGGCGACGTGTGTGTGTGTGTCTAGTGTGTGTTTAAAATTTGACTTGCCTTCACGCCCCACCTCTCTTGCCTCCTCCTTCTGGCCTTTTCTGCCCTTTTCTTCACTTGACAGCGACGACTTTTGACTTTCTGCGCTGGCATTTTGACACAGTTGATTACAGCGCCACCTAGCGGCCACCGACGCCGCCGCCACACGCAGCTCTAGAGCTCTCAAGTGCGACAGAGATAGCTGGGCAGGAGAGGAAGCGAGGAGGAGAAGAACGGAGGAATGGTGGAACGGAGGAAGAGGCCAAAGCAGAGGCAATATTTATGCAAATGCCCCAGAGACATGCTCCTGTCCCGCTCGCACAAAAGTTTGTCATTCATTTTGGCTCATGCACATGCAACCACATGTCCTCGCATGCAGAAGCACGCACACACACACATCAGCCGATCGGAGGGAGATAGCATATGCGGAGTCCTAAGAGCATTATTCCGCATGAACTACCAAATTGCATTCCAAAATTTATGTATTTCATTTGAATTCAGTTCGGTTTTAAGCTTTAATCAGTTAGTGAAAGAGATTGTGGGAGTACGTTTCACGTTAAACCACAACTGTTGAGCAAGTTGCTTTTTTTGTACACCAATATTAGGTTTTTTTAGAAAACGTGTTATGGATTTTTTCTACTATCTATTTTCCTAGCTGCAAACCATGTCTAAAATCGTTCAAGGGAGATAAGCTGGCAATTTCTTCTCTAATTTGATTTACTACAAAATTAGAATACTACAGAATTTTGACCTCAAAAAGAGGTCAAAAACTAGGCTATAAAATTATACATTAAATGCACACTTAAAAATTGCATTGCCTACTTTTAGGCACTTTTAAAGGGTTTTAAAACCCAAGTTATTTCCGGGGTATACATAAGTTATTTTATTGTTTAAAATAAACGTTTTATATTAAATAATGCAATTTTAAAATGTACTTAAAATTTATTTGAGTTCGCTTTGGGTTACTTTATCTATTTCGCTGTTATGTCTTAAGCACTTGGGCACGACATTAATATTTCATTAGAGGTTTCTCGAGTCCTTTCCAGACTTAATTTAAGAGTATGGTTGAATTCCTTCCTTCTTCTTCGTCTTCTTCTCCTCTCTTCGTTTTCTTCCTTGTGGCAAAATATTTGTCGAAAAGCGAGCTACAAAATATTTATGCAAGGCTGCTGCCTACGGTAGTAGCTAGCGCACCGTCTCGCTCTGGGCCACTGCCCTCGGCCGCTGACCGTCTCGCTTCCACGCACGTAGATAGCCAGGACATCTGCACGTACCGCAATTGCAGAGAGCTAACGGTAAACAAAAGCGAACCAAAGAAAACAGCCCCAAAGAAGAAGAGGCAAAAAGGGAGGAAAAAGAACGAGATGCTGAAGAGCAGGCAGGAGATGAAAAGAGGACCAAGGAATTATTGCCGCAGCTGATGAAAAAGGAAATGACCACAAATTGCCGTGGGAATGTGCTCGTGTGTGGGAGTGTGCAAGTGTGCGAGCGTGTGTATGTGTGCCAGCACGTTCATGTATATAGGTTATATAGGTTATTTAACGTATTTAATTTCCCTCTCCTCTGCGGAAGTGGATAGGAGACCGCAGGACACAATTTTGCAGGTCCATTTTCCCATGGATCTCCTTCGCCCAAGACGTGCCGAAATTCCACAGTCACCCATCAACATTCTGGGTGTTGACAATTCCAGGTCAACGTTTTCTTCGTTTTTTTTCGTTTTAGACAAATATCCTTACAAATTGAAATTTCTTCAAATGAAAAGGATTCTTGTTTTTAATAATCAAAATAACTTAATTTGTTTAAAGATGCAACTGATAGCATTAAGCTTCCGTTAGACAATAACCGGACTTGACTAAAAATTCGTTTCACAACTTTTTGCTAGATTTATCCTTTTTATGGAACACACACAAAAGTGGGTAACAAACTGAAATGCCCGGGGCAACACTTCTCCTTTCTCCCACTTGCTCTGCCACTGTGTGGGGTTTTTTTCTCTTTGTGTTTTTTTTTCCTTTCCTGCGTGTGTGTTCGCCTGTTAGAAAATAATTAAAACTTTTCGTGATTTCGTGCCAATGTAGCAGCGATTTTTCTCAATTTAAAATGAATTCTAACGGCGGCAACGGCAACGGTTGAATGTGTCTGCAGCTGCTGCCATGTTCCATGTGCGAGCGTAAGGACCAAGTTTACAATCCGTAGACCTAAACCGAACTTCCCTCCCCCCTTTTGGCCATCGTCACTCGGTTTTGATTAGTTATTGCTGCTGGCACTTTTTGCCGCTCCTCCCCCCACCTAAAAGTCGCCCACCTGCCGCAACATTTCACAATATTCGTGCAGCTTTTGATTAGCGGCAATTTTATAGAAGTTCTTTTTTTTTATATCCCCCACTAGTTGCCTTTTTTGGACTCTCGCTCTCTTTGCACTTCCTCTCGCTCTCGCTGCTTCTTTTCGCTGTCAGCAGCTCCAAATCTATCCACCTGTTGGCATTCCGGCTCGATTGATTTATCGATTGTGCATGGATCACAAATCGAAGAACTGGATTACCAAATGGACTCTTCAACTTGCCAAAAATGATTACGGTAAATGTACAAGTATGGCCGTATGTGGGGCCCCTTCGCGCTTTGTCACCCAGAGTCGGTCGCTCTATAAATAAACTATTTTAAATCGAACGAACCGAAATCAAAGCGATGAACGCACAGAATAAAATGCCGAAATTGATGAAGGTGTGGGGGAGGTAGGGGAAGGGTATTACATATGTTTTCTGGTGATCGTTTTCGTTGTCAGCCATAAAAAAAAAAATAGGCCTTAACTAAACATGCCTCGGTGATGTTAAGATACTATTTAAATAGTGTCACATATTTGTTTAGTTTCCGTTATGATCTGAGTTGCATATTCCAAATATTGATTGTAATTGAAATGCTCAAGTTCTTTGAGGTTTTATATATTTTTTAAAGCTCTTCATATGGATTCTATGTTTAGAAATGTTTAATATGCAGCATGAGGGGTAATTATAGCCGTTAAAAGTGTGCCTCTTATTTATTTATCCCTTCTAAAAATACAATAATTCAGTCGGATAAGCAGCTGTCTCTAGCGTTTTTTGGGTTAAATCTGGGAGAAAAGAGCTTGAATAAAATCACGCAACTAGTACTCTTAATTAATTGAAGGTTGATACAAATTCCAAGGTCATTGTACTTAGTCTAAGGCTTACAAATTCGCTTTCTTTCATTTGCAACATTCTTACTTTAAAGCCGGACACTCAGTTTGTTTTCTAATTTCATTTTATTTGTTTTTGTTGGCCAAGTTGGTTTTTGGTTGCCTTTCAATTTGCTACCGATTTACGATGTTGATGTCTCGCATCTGCACTCGTTGTGCCTAACATTTTACGACATTTTCAATGCCATAGGACACACAAGCAGCGAGAACGAGAACGATAGGAAGAAGAGCGAGAACGTGAATGAGAAGCAGCGAGAAATCGGGAAGGGCTGCTGCTTATCGATGGACACGCGCGTACTATAAAATGTCTTGAATATTGCCTGATGATGACACGGCCAAAGTTGCGTGCACGCAGAGAAATATAAAATAATATATATAAATGAATTAATTATTAATATATATAAATAAATTAACCCATATATTGGGTGTATCGAAAATGAGAACTCTATAATCATTTTCATGAAGGATATATACAGTCTTTTCAATCCAGTCTTTTAGAGAGCACCTTCAAACATCCCACGAACATGACCAAAATAATATTAATAAATAAAATGTTAGACATTAGCATTTTTTAAATTAAAAAAATAATACTAATAATATTTCTAATACGATTTAGGATTGCTAAAACTTGAAGATTTACTTTCTTTTACAAAAATAATTATAAGAATTAAATTTATAGCGTCAAAAATATAAATAAAATGAATATATATAAAATATAATATATATGTATATATATATATATATATATATATATATATTAAAAATATATATATATATATATTTTATACATATATTTATTATTTATTATTTAATCTTTATTTAATGCAATATTAATGCTACTCTGATGTCTGTCAGTGGCTGTACGTGCTTGCAGATATCTGTGTCCTTCGCCATTGGGTCGCTTCCCTTCCCTTGGCTTCCCTTCCCTCGAGTCCATCCACTAACAGTGGAAAGTAGGCCCTGAGCCTGTCCATAAATTAATCGATGCCAATGGCAAACTGGGAGATCTTAGCCCGCATGGAAGGGTATCGCAAGGTCATCAGCAACTTAGCCCCGATTCTCGTGTTTTGTTTTTATTTTGCTTTGGGTTTCTCTTGATTTGCTGGGTGTGTCGTTGAACTAAACTCCTCTATAAATATCAGCGGCGATTTATCGCATGTCTGTCCCACTGTCTATATCTCATGTGCGTGGGCCAAGAGGAACACAAGAGCGTCGCGTCCACTTTAGATCGCTTTTAGGCCCACTTCCAATCGATTTCAACTCGTATTGCCAATTTGTTAGAGCGAAATGGCCGACTCACTGTCACAATCATTCCGCCCCAGCCATATTGCTTTGATTTCCAAAATTATGGCATACAAAAATCTAGAAAAAGTTTATGTTTACAGAGATTTTTGGAAAACTATTATTAAGGGAATATGTTTAGCACATTTGGAGTTTTCATAAAATAAACAAGCCAAGTGTGTATATTTAAAGTTTTAATTATTTATCATATTAAATTATTAAAATTAAAAAAATTGTTAATTATTATAATTAAAAATTTAGAACACGTGAATTATACAAAAAACCCTACAAAAATATGAAAAATAATTTATTTTGAGCATTCCAGCCGGGACTCGAACCAACGAAAACAAGTGCAAGCGAGATAGATAGATTTTTATTTACTATTCTGTTTATCAAACAATTGTGTTTAAGTTTTATTATCTTTTAAATCTTTTCTTACGAATTAAGCTGGGCAAATTTTTAAAATAAATTAAATCTTCGTGAAAATTATGCAGATAAATCTTGCCACAACTTTATACTTTTTATATGGTCTCTGAAATTTATAAAATCCTCTTAGATTTCCTTGACTACTTTGAAGCTTCTTCGATTTCAAAGAAAAAACTCATTAAACTTATGAAAATGCATAAATTCGATTTAAAATGGACTATTTCCATTTTGTTTGCATGCACGCACGTGCTTTAAATTTGATTTCCCTCAATACCGTTTTATTTATTGCAACACAGACACACACACACATGCACAACCGCAGGTGAACCGTTAAATATGCAACGCTGGCTGCCACAGTTTAAAAACCACAAAATAAATTGACCAATCCCCCCCATTGAAATATCCACCTTGCACACACATTGGCAGTGCGCGAATTCGAATTTTTGTTGGCCAAAAAAATAAAAGAAAAAGAGAAATTTTAAGCAATTTTAATGAAGCAAAGCTCGCTTTTGTCGTTGTTTGCACGTGTGTGAAACCTCACAATACATAAAAGGATACCCCCAATATCCCGTCGACCCAATTCCCATGGCAAAATCCCATTGATTTGGAAATGAAATATAAACAAGGCAAAAAAAAAAACACAAGAGTATTGGGAAAAAATAGAAAAAAGCGCAGCGAATATGCAAAATAGTAGAAACAACAATAACAGATGAGCGTGTGAGTGTGTCAGGATAAAAATAGAAAAAACGCAACAGAGCAGCGCACATGCGAAATGCAACAACAGCAGTGCTACAACGGCCATAAAACGAAAATAAAACTTACATAAATTTAGAAGTCTTGGCGGGCAGTAGCGTTTGTGTCGCACTGCTGCTCCCAAAACGCACTTTATTTTTGGAAAGACGAGCAGCAGCGAGAAGCCGAAAAAAGCGAAAAAGCACCGAAAAAGCATCAACGCGAATGACGCAGCAACAGGCGAATCAGTTTTATAGACACGCAAGCAGATTTACAACAAAACAATATGACCAAAAGTGAACTCTCACTTCACTTAATGAATGACAGTCTTGGTCACAGTGTGGCCAGGCGCACTATTAAGCCAGCACCAGTGCTGCCATTTGCCGTGTTAAGCAGATTAGTGAGACCAGATTCAAGTTTCAGGGTTAATAAGAAGGACTCTTGCATAGGTTAAGGTAATTAGCTAAGCATGAGTTAACTCCAAAATTGTAATATTTTATTTATATAAAAAGACTTAATATATATATATTCACACAACGTAATTGATATTTATACAGAAAACCATAAAATCAAGTCAAATATGACAGTGATTCCCTGGTTTCCATCTTAATAGACCGTTAAGAATATGTTGTGTCCGCCGTATCGAATATCGATAGGTTGGGCATGGGCAGCACAGGTTGTAGGGCTGCCAACTTGGCCAGAGTCGAAAAGGGGTTATTAACCCGATAAAGAGGAATAGAAAACCTAACGGAGTTCGAATGGCGTGGGTTTTGATCTTCACTGCCTCCGTTAGGTTTGAGCGAAACGGAAACTTCGAGCGCGAGACCGTGGTGCGACGACGGCTGCCCGTCGGGTTGGTGTGTAAAACCGAAAATTAATATATAATCGACCGCCAAAATATTGTTTTAAGAAAATGAAGTGAAGATAGCAAAAAGAAAAGGCAAAATGTGAGACAGCAGGAAGATAAGGACCTGGGAAGCTGGATCGGCGAACCATAGAGGTGAGTGGTCAGGGACCAGGCAGGCAGATAGGAGAATATAAATATTGTGTTCTTAAATATAGAAGCCGACCAGGACCAGGTTCCAAAGGAGGAACGCCAGGCCAGGATCCGGGCCTGGCGAAATTTTTTTTCTTCCGCCTATTTTTTTTGTTTTTATTGGCGTACAATACCTTCTTTTGTGGCCGTATAAGTTTTGGTGCCGGCGCGGCAATTGTTTTATGTCCGCGCAAATTTTTTGGCGCCGCAGGATATATTTTTTTTGGACTGAGCTAAATGGTCGAGTTTCCGTATTGGTCCCGTTGGTCTTGGCTGGCCATCCAAACAGCACGTGTGCCCATATTTTGTCCCGCGACTGTGGTCGTAACCTCGCCGGCACAGTACCGCCTACTTGAGGACCGACACGCCTACAAAGGGGCGGCAACGGGAGCCACCCCAAGGCTTCAATAAGAGTTTTTTTTTTGTTTAGAGTTAGTGGTCGTTTAGTTTTTTTTTAATTATTTATGGCATTGTTTTATATATTTATTTAGTTATTCAGAATAATCCCATTATTTGTTTATTTATTGTTATTATTTTTTTTTAATTATTTATTTATTTATCTATTTATTTATATGTATTCATTTTCGTTATTTATTATTGATAATTTTATTTGTGTTTGCCTAGCTTTTGTTTTTGTGTTGATTTCTTGGTTCGAGTATCGACTTCGCTTTCGGAATATTCTTCACCCCCCTTTTTGAGCGCTCAAACGGGTAGGCCAAGGAATTCGCTTGTTGCAGTATATGGTTACTTGTGATTGTTTAAATTTTGGAAAAACAAAAAGAAGAGTTAGACAAGGGCAACATACATATAAAAACCAACACTTGTAATTCTGAAAAAGTTATGATTTTTATTAAAATTTATGGGTAAAAGGAGCATAAAGTAGTCCTTTTTCTTTTTGGGGAGGAGGAAGAGAACTATGGCGTGAGGTGATTGAAGGTGCGTTAATTTTGAAATAGGGGCAGCTGCATAAACAGTTCCTGCCAGCAGCCTGCAAAGGATGGGAGGGAAAGGCAGGGGAGCTCCAAAGGACATCCAGGAGTCTCCCAGATGACTGATCGTTTCTGAGTATGTATGTGTCGTTTAGGTGAATGTTTCGTTCAGTTCGAAGTTGTGCAAGTATTAGTGCTGTGTAACGTCTCGTCTATGGCGGGATGTTTAAAAAAAAAAAAAAAGAAAAATTTATCTGTTACGTGTGTAAGTGGGCCGGGCCAAGAACCCATGCCTGAGGGGGAGCTAGCCGAGGCATGGCCCAAGCCGATGGCTGCACACGCAGGACCTTTTAAGGGTCATAACAAATACATCGACCCGCCGATCGATAGCTTTCTATCGATAAATCAGTGCCTACAAAGCCGCAGACTGAGATACCGTTATGCGGCTCAAAAGCAACTCTGGACAGCAGCTGCCGCCTTTCAACGGAAGTTGGAGCATATAAAAATAATAAAAATAAAAACAAACAAAAATAAAAGCCAGAGAGTGAGAAAGAAAGAGGAAATAACAACCGAAAAATGGAAAAACAAGCAACAATAAGAATATCACAAGCCTACACTTAGAGAAATAAATGAAACCTTAAAGACCGATTTTTTTTGTGATATTAGGAAAAATATCATTAAACTTAAAGTCAATTGAAAATTTTCAATAATTTTCAGTACCCCAATAACTTGGTCTTTTTATAAAATATTTTTAAAATTATTTTAATATTATTAATTAAAAAATTCGTTGTGTGCACATCTGAAGAGGAATGGGTAGTCGGAGCAGTGGAGCAGGATGCCTCTGGTGAGTCGTAAAATTGCGCAAAAAGGACTCTCTTCTCCAGCTCTTCGTCGTCCTTTGGCTCGTGTTTAGAGAGGTGTGTGTGTGTGTGTGTGTATTGTAGGGGGGTTGGAGAAGGAGGAAGATACAAGAAGCTGGCCAAATTAAATACAGCAATTTTGCAAAACGAATGGCACGCGCAAAGCAACAGCGAATAATAATATAAAGGAAGTGCGCAAAAGGAAGCTGGAACCAGGACCACCAAAAGGGAGTAGGGGGCAGTGGGACGACCTTGGGATGTTCTGGGAGCAAACACATATTTTTCTCGGTTTCTTTTGTTTGCGCAAAATTCTTTTTCCAAGTTTCAGTTTATCTTTTTTTTAAATTTTTTATGCCTGCAAACATGTCCAAAGCTGCTGTTGGAATTTTTGGTTTCTTCGCGAGAAAAAATAGGCACAGGCGCCCTAAAAATATTTACACACAAAGCGATGGCCGTAAACTATGGGACTGGAGTGCACCGAAAAAAATAAAAGTATAATAGCTGAAATTCCGTAGAATTTATTGGAAGTCCTGACAGACTGATATGCCAAAGATTTCATTTTGGAAAGGGTTTAAAAAAGCAATACAATATTTCATTTGAATTATTGGCCTTTGTAATTTTCTAAGAAGGTTTTTGAATTAATTTTAAGCCCTTGGCATCCGTTTTATTATATTTTCCTTAAGAGTTCAAATTAAATGCAAATTAAAATGTATTTTTAAGTATTTTTAATCAAAAATCCATTAGCCGTTTTAAAAATTTTTTTTTTTTTTTTTAAGTTGAAACGAAGGCAAATTTGTTATTATAATATTAAATATATAAATATAAAAAATATAATTAAATATATTAATTGTAAAATATATCCCTTTTTCTCTCAATTGAATGAAATATGCAAGTTGCTGTCCTTTTTGGAGAGCCAGGAGCGCACAGACAGAGTCTAAACTGGACACAAAATGTTTATGAGCACTTTAGCTCGGCCACGGAGGCTTCCCTGAAACGGGATCAGGAGTCGGAGCCGGCAGGACCAAACCAACCACCACCCACTACGACGCAGTCCCCGCCCGGTCATCAGCAGCATCATTCACATTTACGAGCCAGCGGAGGCTGTTGCTTCCACCAGCCAAAAAAAAAAAAGGAGAAACAAAAAAAAGATACAAATAGAAAGGCATATCCTCGGGGGTGGAATCCGTTGCTTTCGGTACTATCCTGTACCGCCTCCCTCCCCCTGATTATTGTCAATGATTTGCTTTTGGCTCTCATAAAATGCAAGAAAATTGAATTATTTTTCGCAATTATGTGTCACAGAAGAGGAAGGGACGCCAAAGGGAATCCGAAAATTATTTTTGGGAGAGCACAGGAAAAAACAAAAATATCCCTGAAAGTTGTACAAGTTTAAAGGACTAGCGAACGTTTTGGAAAATATTTCTCTTAAAATTGTCTTAAAACCTTGAAAGAAAGTTTCTATTCAACAATTAAAACATAAAATATTTCAGAGATTGATATCAGTTTAAAGTCGAAAAGTCTTTCAATCAATTGGTTTTTAGGCTAAAAGGACCGTTAATATTACCAACACAGGACTAAGTAGTCCAGTGTTATTCAAGAGGACCGGGCTAATGAAGTGTACATAACGATAACGGGGGATGTTTTAAAGATATATGTACATATATATAAAGTTTACATTATAAAGTTATCTTGGTAAAATGTATCTTGGAAAATGTAACTCACCTGGCTGCGCCACTTGCGATTTTTAGCCGAGTTGGTATTTATTTTGTTTAGTTATTTTATTGATAATAGTTTGCAGTTAGAACTGTTTGAATATCCGTAGTAGTTGAGAGCGAAAGACAGGCGAGGGGGGAAAGCGAGAACTTCTGCAACGGCCCTCGACTGAGACACTCTGCATTCATTTATCCGACTTTAAGGCCCATTTTCATTTTTTTTTTTCACTTCTTTTTCCTCTTTCTTTCATCTATTCATCAGTAATATCTTTGGGGCGGAGGTGGGGGATAAGGTTGAGGGTTTGGCGAAAAAAAACAAACAAAAATATATTTATATAATGATTGATATATTAAGATATATACATATATATATGTGTGTATATATATCTAATCAGAACACACATGCACACGCGCGCGCACTTTCGCGGCGGAAACGGAAGTGTAGGCACTCGCGAAACGGAATACGATACTCGCGATTATTCGATTATTTGCCGATTACTTGGATCGATTTGAATGGCTCTCTTTGCTTTCAGGACATTTTGTTCAGCCTCCTTATAGCCGGTATCTCGTTAATTTGGCTTATTTGCCAGCGTTGTTTCCTTGATGGCCCATCCATTTGGACACTTCCAGCTCATTTGACGCGGGAATTTCGGATTGCGGATTACGGATTGCGGACTGCGTATCCTGCGGCGCCAGCTCCTTTCTGCCTGCAAAATCGTGGAAAAGCGGAAAGCAAAGAGGGAAACGGAAATTCTTTTTATGGCTTTTCAATAAATTTGCAACAAATTATGGCCATGGTCTGTGTGTGTGCATGTGAGAGCAGCTGATGGATGGAGTGTTTGCCCGGGTATTGGGAATTGGGGATTGGAACTGGTAGCTGGTAGCATTAATCAAGAGCAATTTCCCATTTTAAGTAGCCACAGAAAGGTGATTAGCTTGGAAAAAGGTAAGTTAAATAAATTAAACTGATCAGAAAATCTATCCCTTAATATTTGATTAAAAACAAGAAAGAAAGCCAAGTTTGTCAAGTCAAAGCTTTTATATACAATTGAAATCTATCATAACTAATCCAAAAATGCTATAATTTTAAATCGAAAAGAGTTTTGCCTTTTATACTTTGTGCCTTTTATACTTTATATTCCAAAAATTTAAAACCAAAAACTTGACACTTTTCATTAAAGTTCCACAGATTTGGTTTCCGCAGAATGCTTAACATATTTTTTTATATATTTACTTATTTTTCTGCTGGGACCCAAAAGATCTAAAGAAAATATTGTGTGGCGGAATCTCAGGAACTTTTCTGTGAATTTTCAAGACATGACTTTATGCACGGGCATACACATACACATATATATTTATATATATATATATATATATATATATGTATATATACAGGGATTCTTGGGCTGATTTATTTGGTTCTAGCCAGAGAAAAGCAGGTACCTGGCTTAGCTTCTGCTCTCTGCGTTTTATTACTTTATCCTTTATCCCGTATCCTTTACCCATATTGGCCCACGTTTTCTTTTTTTCGTCATGGTTTTTCTTTTTTTTTTTTTTGCCATCCAAACTCATTTTGTTGATGTTCTCCGCAAGGCTTTTTAAACTTGTCATACATTTTGATAAAGAATTCGCCTTGTTCCCTCGAAGCCCTGGGATGTTGTCAGCACCCCACCACCGCCACCACCTTGAGCGCACCCCCCTTTTCCGCCAGCCTCCTCACCTCACGTGGGAGAGGTGTGGGTGGTAAAGAGAGCCCCCCTTTTGGGCTCCACTGCTGACGGTGAAGTGCAAAATTTTGCACATTCAACGAGACGGCAGAGGGGGACTCCGCTTTTTCTTAGCTCTAGCCCTCCTTCTACCTATCTTCCACTCTTCTACCCTCTCTCTCCCCCTTCTCTCCACTTCTCAGGTCTTTAACCAAATTCGCATTCTTCGCAATTTAAGTGAATTCCTGTGCTCTCCGCGACTTGACTTTGTCTTTTGTAGATTTTATTTCATTTCATTTCAGTTCGTTTCGCTTCGCTAATGGCACAAAGTTCCCAAATACAGTGAGCGAAATATTCTACAATTCTAAAATCCAAAATTTAAAAATGGTTACTTTTATTTCTGGGTAATTTTCCTGTCTGTCCTGGCAGAAATAAATGGAAAATTAACAAGGCATGTGCCAAAAAACGTATCCAAATACTTATTTTTAATTGAGTTAAATTAATTAAATGAATTAAGTAAAATTAATTGATTAAATCTTAAGAAACTGCTTAAATTTTTTTTTAATATATTTTACTAAAGTATGTATATTTGCAGCAATAATTTATAAAAATAAGCCACTTTGCCATCTTCTAGAATTGCTCTAAAATTCCCAAAGGGTTCTAGCAGCAGATTAAAGTCGCAAAAGGGTAGATTTTAAATACTTGTTAACTTTTACAATAGTTTTTTGCCTTTCAATTTACTTATTTTACTAGTTTCTTCAATTTTATTTTCCTATCCTGGACTAATAAATATTTTCTGCTAAATAAAAATTATTACTTGCATATTTTACAACTATTTTAGTTAAATCCTAACTCAGTTTTCTTTTGAATTTTAATAAAAGTGTGGTAGTAATAGAATTTACTTCACTTTAGCAACTTTAACAATAGAGTTATTTAGTTAAATCAAGATTCAAAATATGCAATTAAAAATGTTTTCTTTGCGGAAAAATTAAATTAAAATTTAAGAAACTTTAAAGGCAAGCCAAAATTATGAGAATAACTTAAAGATGAACCCAAATTAATAAAGAAATTCACTACATAACAATTTAGTACATACATGAAGATTATTAATTAGCTCAAGCCCCACTTCGTATAGCTGGGAGTAGAACATGAAGGTGGATTTTAAAGGCATCACTGCAGCTTCCCAACCAAAAATTGCATGGTGGTGAAGTTTTCTTTTTTCTCTCAACTCCATTTCCTGGCTGAAAATTTCACAAACTTGGCTTTTTGCTCTCTTAAGCCTTTTCCTAATGTTGATTTTCTTTTTAGTAGGTTTTTTTTTTCTTTTGGGTGGCTTTCATTTAACATTTGTATGGCGCGGCTATTAGGGAAAAGCAGCCCCTCTTGACACACACTCACTCAGTGTTGGCCAGGAATACTCACTCACACACATGGGGGCAGCGGCGGTGAAAATGTTCAAGGACATTTCCAATGGCAGTGCGCAAAAAAAAAAAAAAAAAGAAAATCAAAGATGTTCCTTGCATCTTCTTCAGATCGCAAAACTGCAAATTCCGCTCTACGGAATTGCCATGTGAAAACCATTAAGGCCCATAATTATTCTACGAAAATATCAAAATATCGGTATTACGGTATCATCGGGACCCTGGGTGTGCAATGTTATGAATATGAAAAATGAAAATGAAAATCGTTTTAACGATGCGACGCGACGCGAGATAGATCTTTCGTGTTCGCTCTCTCTTTCTTTCTTTTTTTTCGATTTTGAGTTTTTGTATTTACGTCACTACAGTTTTATGGCTCTTTAAATATTAATAAAAAAAAAAAAAAAAAAAAAAATAAAAAACAGCACTGGGACAACAAGTAAGATTAATTTTAGATATTAAAAAGCGATCCGCCAAAATGGATTTGTGTGCGGGGGAAGTACCTACCTCAAAGGGACATCTTGTGTTTTCCCATTTTTTTGTTAGTTGTTTCTAATTTTTGTAATTTTTTTTAAGGCGTCGCGCGCACTAGAAAAAAAATTTAACAAAAAAAAAGAAAAAATCTGCGAACGGAGCGGAGTCTGCGGCGGTTGTTATTATGCGGAATAACGGTATATTTTTTTTTTTCGAAGCTACGGCGGAAATTATTACCAACACGGATTTTTATTTGAAAATAAAAAAAAACAGCGGTTCGTGGCGGTCTTCGGTGCGGCAACTACTGCTGCTGCTGCTGCTGCAGCTACTGCGGCTACTGCTGCTGCTGCGGCTGCTGCTGCGTTTCCTGCTACTGCTGCTGCGGCTACTGCGGCTACTGCTGAATGCTGCGTGTCGTCGCGTGTCGCGGCTCTGCACATCGCGCCGTATACCCAACGACTAGGCGCTGGAGACCAACTGTGCGGAACCCAGACGCGTCTGCAGCGTGTTCCGAGTCCGATCCGAGTCCGAAACCGAAACCGAATCCGAATCCGTGTATCCCCCGAGTCCGAAACGCTTTCCGAAACGCAAAAAGACAGGCGAGAAACCGATGAAAAAACCGAAAGCCAAAACCGACTGCAGCCTCTGTCGCGGCTGGCGTCGCTGCCACAGAGATAGAGATGCTTTCACCTTGAGCTTTTCCACCGCTTTTCCTTTGCTTTTCCCTTGCTTCTTCCTACGCTTTCCCTCTGATTACCCCTTGCTTTTCCCTTGCCCACCCCCCATTTTTCGAAATCGAAAATAAAAGCTTGATTGCGCGCGCTGGAGCTTTGAAGGTCAGCAAAGCGTTGGCTTTCCACATTTCCGCCTTTCCATTGGCTTTCAACAAAAATGCCGGATGAGCTTTCGGCAACGAAAGGATTAGGCAGCGGCCATATCCTGCAGAAAGCAGAAAGTGGGCCAGTCCGCAGCGGAATGCAGCAGCGTTTCGGACTTCCAAAATATTCCAACAAGAAAGCTCTTCCAGAGCCGTTAATTTAAAAACCAATTAAGAACGATAGGGAAATCCAAAGATATTTCTATAATAAGGTTTAATTAAATAAAAATAATTAATAATAGCAAGTATTCTAAGCTCTTCATTTAAATAAACCATAAAAACCAAAACTCTTTACGTTCAAATTAGTTTTTAGAATTATTCTTGAGAATTTTTACACTTTTATTTTATTATTATTTTATTTTATTTTATTATTATTATTTGGTAGTGGGTATTCTCTCATAAAAGAGCTACTACTTGTTGTGTTACAGTGTACCCTCTCTGTTTTGTAGCTTAGTTCTACGGGTTTATTTGCTATTGGATTTTTTTAGACGAGAGAGAGGGAAAGATTCTGGTTGGCTCTAGCTATTAGCTATTAATTTTAAAAATTAGCCTTAAGGCCTTAGTCGCATTGGCTTAAATTGCGTTGTAATTAGACATTTAATTTGTTATTACAATAAAATAATAATAATAATAATTTTAAATTTAAAAAAAAACAACAACAAATAAGAAAAATTAAAGATTACTTGCTAGGCTAACAAACAAACTTGGCTGACAACAGTAGACATGGCGACGAGCAAACAAAACCGGAGAAACGAGTAGGCTGTCAGTCGGCATGTGACCGATCCAAAACATATCCACATACCATCTAACAGTCCGAAATCCCTAGCGCCGAAATGTCCAGCCCGGAGGCGGATAGTGACCAGGAGAGAGATGGCCATGGACACAGACACGGACCTAGTGGCGGACGGAAGCGGTCCCGCAAGAGAAGGATGCCACGTCAGGCGGGGGGCAGCGGACATGAAATCGAAACTGGACTTGGAGATGCCGGTGGCGATGGAGGAGGTGACCGACCAATTATTAATGCGGATCTACGGCAAAGCCGCACATCGATGGACCGAGCAGGCAGCGATGCTACAGTAATCACGGACCGGGCCAGCGACGTCAACGAGGGCAGCATTACGGTGCCCGCGAAAGGAGTCCGCGGTGCGGGCCATCGTCAGCCTGGGAAACACCTGAAACGCGGAAAGCACCAGAAGCAATCCAATAAGCAACGACTGAGCTTTCATCCCAAGGGCGGGACCTCGCCAACCGGTGTCAAATCGCGAAATCCCAGCACATCGAAGATCACCACCGGTGCCTCGCTCATTCCGGACCTGAATCTGGTCATCAACCGGATGCGCGCCAAGAAGGATGACTCGTTCGTCTATATGGACTACATGCTGCCGCACGACAGCGAACTCTTTACGCCGTACAGCCTCCGGCTGGTGGAGTATGCGGACCTGGACATGGCCGAGCCCTTTTATACGGTGACCAGGCATGGTGTCACATTTTGGCATTGCTCCGAGAATTTTTTCACGCCGCTCGACCAGTGGCAACAGGAGTTCCAGCAGTTCCTCAGCATCATCCAGATTCGTCTCTTCTCCATCTTTCGTCTATGGAAGGGCTTCAAGGTAGGCCAAGGCTTTCGCTACTCCGAAAAGAATGTATATAAAGATACGAGTATTTTAGGTTTGGGAGAAGACCATCAAGTGGCGGAAATTGAATGAGGCTCGTGATTACCTTCAAAACAATTTGTTCATCGTAATACCGCAGCTGGCCAAGGCGATTCTACGGATGCGCAGCGACATTGTCCAAATGGAGCGTTTGAATTTTGTGAATACCAGCAACATCGAGAACTGGCATCCATTTTATTTCCTGGAGATGCACATGCGGATTTACGAGCAACTGCATCGCATCTTCACCGAATTTAGGGAGTTTACGGGCAAGACCTTGTGTGAGTAGCATATATTTCGCAACGAAATGTAAATAATCCAAAAAAAAAAAAAACACTTAAAAAAAGAACCTTAAAATCTAAGTTTTAAATTTTTAAATTTGTAAAAAATATATTTCTTCATATTAAAAAAAAACAACGATCTTAAAAAAAGAACCCTAGAACTTGGAAAGTTTTTTTTTTACAAATAAGAACAAGTTTTAATAAATTTAAGGCTAGGCACCATAAATACAATATTTTTGTGTATATTTCCTATTTTTATTTATTTCAATTTTTGTGTGTGTGTTTTTTATTTAATTTTAACCATATTTAGGGAAAAATCAAGTAATATGTTCTACATATTAGAAAAATCTTCCTAGACTTAAAAATGTTTTTTTTTTCTGGATTTTAGGGCAACTTTTTTAAATATATTCCCTTCCCCGTTATCTATTATAGTTCGTGCCTGCACAGACGCTATCCAAGCACGTGGCTTTTACCCAGATGACGAGGTTAACTACTATCCCTCAATGAAAAAGATGCGCGAGGCGCACAGCTTTATGGACCGGGCCCGAAAGAGGGCCTTCTGCAAGACGCTAACCAAGTGAGATTCTATCTACACTGACTAGAATTTTTTTATGCATTTATTATTATTTTATTTTTTAATACAATTTTATTCTGCACAGTTTTCTCACCTACAGCGACATGATGGTCTATCAGATGCTATACCGCATCACCCTTAGGAGCTTTCAGGATCTAGAGGATGCCTTCGAGGTGCACGACGAGCTTGGCCCTTCCGAGGGGGACATAAGCCAGCAAATGCGGATGGACAGAAAGATCGAAAGGGCACGTCCGACCGACAAGCCCCAGAGTCCCTTTTTCGTGGCCAGGCTCCGTCTGCTGCCGGATCGCATCGATGTCGAGCCCTCAGAGGAAGTGATCAGGATTATCTTTCAACGCATCACAGGGCTAATACTCGAAACGGTGCTCGAGATCCATCCCTTTACCACGGATCCCTTTTTCACGCAGTATACAAAGTAGGTTTTTATGTGCAATTTTTGTTTTTCACTTTAAAGTTATTTAATTTTTTTAAGGCCTTCGATTATGGGACGTCAGGAGGAGGTGCTTTTCGATGGAGCTCCTGATTTGCATTACTTGCTCCGCTCCGATCCAGGTTTTCAGTATAATCGGTAGGAATTATAGTTGCCCATTTTTTAGACACTGACATACACGAACAAGTTTTCCAGTTTGAAAAGCTATTTTCATTTATTTAGGTACTAGGGAAAAATTCCTTAAAAAATGAATTGTTGAATGATTATTGAATGATTATTGCAGGATTGTTGAATGATTGTTGAATAATTGTTATAATTTTATGAGGGAAAATCTTTTTTTTTTTATTCTGGGGAAAATCCCCTGTAAAAATTGCATTGCTAAGCAATTTTTAAAGGATTCTTCATTCTATATTAACTATATTTCAATTTAAATAATTAGCAAAAACATGTTTGTGCTGATCCGCAAGGCCTTTGACCGAGCTCGTCTCTATACCATGAGGTTCCAGACCATTCGCGAGAACTATGAGATAGACAATAGCACGGATCCCACGGTCCTAAACACGGAGAGAGGTATTTCCGGAAGCTCCAGACTGGAACCTGCCACAATTTGATCGTCTTGCTTCCAGATCTCGTGACCCTGCGGGCCTACTGTGATCGGTACTGTAACAATGTGCGAGCCTTGGACGGGATCCTGGACTTTGTGTACCTCGGACTGCTCAAGCTCACCCAGACGAATTTCAAGGACACAGTGACGCCAGTCTGTTCGCGTCTGCAAAACATCCTGGCCACCTATCTGGTGAAGCTGGCCGAGGAGGAGACGGTACGGATATACGAGGGGGCGCAGGACTTTTACGGCAGAATCTGCTATGAACCACAAGAGACCCTCGATATAGTGGCCCACATTCGATTTCTGGACACGTGCTCCAACGAGCTGGATGAGCTATTTGGCGGCATCGACTACGTGCACGATCTGCTGTTGATCATCAAGGACTTTGGCATACCCATTGACGATGAGTCCAAGGAGGACTATATGGACACGGAGGACTATCTGAATCGTACGCGTGAGACGCTGGCTGAGATCAAGGAGAAGCGCCAGGACTTTATCAATCGGCTCGAGGAAGCCATGCAGGATGACATAGAGGCGCTCATGGAGGAGATCCACGAGGTGGCCATCGAGGCGGTGGAGCCGTGGCTGCTAGATGTGAGTATAATCAGTCATTGTTGCTGAATAATTGTTGAATATGGAATGGAATGGATTTTCTTCCATTAAATTTAATTAATTAATTAATTAATTAGTAATTCCAATATTTTATGACTTAATATTTTCTGTCAGGCCAAATCCAACCGGCAGGCCGTGGTCACTAAACTGGACGAATTGCTGGAGCACCTGACCGCATGCCGAGAGCGCGCCGACGAGTTCCTTGGCTACCAAAAGGAATTCCAGATCGATCTGACCATGTACGAGGAGATGGCCAGCGGCTTCTATGACATACGGATGCGCCAGAACCTGTACCGTACATGGACCGAGTGGGAGGAGTCGCTGGCCGAGTGGATAGCCGCCGATTTCAACACACTGGTGGTGGCGGACATCATCGAGCTGAATTCGAAGACCATCAAGAACTGCCTTCAGTTCCAGAAGTATTTGCCGCAGAATAACATTGTGCCCGTGCTCCAGGCATCCGCGGAGGCCTTCAAGGAGAAGCTCCCGGTGATTGGATATCTACGGAATCCCAACCTAAGAGCCGTGCGTCATCCCAGAACTCTAGCATTTTCTTTCTCAGTTTAAATTCATAACTTTAACCACAGCGTCACTGGGCAGAGATTGAGGACTTGCTGAACCACAAGTTCTTCCAGGAGAAGGACATCATTATCCAGACGTACGAGGATGTGCACGCCTTCGACGATGTTAATCTCGGCGAGGCCCTGATGCAAATCTCCTCCCAGGCCACCGGCGAGGTGCAACTGGAGAATATGCTAAAGAGCATCGAGACCATTTGGAAGGAGACGGATCTGTTCATTGTGCCGCATCACGACCAAAAGGACGTCTTCATCCTGGCGGGCACCGAGGAGCTGCAGGCCGTTCTAGACGACTCCAATGTGAATATCAACACCATTGCCGCCTCCAAGTTTGTGGGTCCCATCAAGAGCAAGGTGGATGAGTGGATCAATGCGATGGATCAGTTTGCCAAGACGTTCGGTGGGTATGCAAGGACTCGGAAGGACACACTAATCTCAGAAAAATCCATAACCAGAAAGCTGGATGGACTGCCAGGGCGCTTGGATTTACCTGGAGGCCATCTTCGCCTCGGCTGACATTCAGCGCCAGCTGCCCCAGGAGGCCAAGATGTTTTTTGCGGTGGACAAGAGCTTCAAGGAGCTGGTGCGCCAGGCCAAAAAGGTTACCCTGGCTTTGCCCACCATGTCCAGTGTGGAGGTTTATCAGACGCTGGTGGAAAATAATCGTCTGCTGGACCTCATTTCACGCGGCCTGGAGGCGTATCTGGAGGTGAAGCGTGTGGTGTTTCCCAGGTAAAAGAAAAGCGAAGGAGGAAAGGGAATACCTTTGTCACCTCTTAAACCACAGATTCTACTTCCTGTCCAATGACGAGCTGCTGGAGATCCTGGCCCAGACCCGCATCCCCCAGGCAGTGCAGCCGCATCTGCGCAAATGCTTCGATGCCATTTATCGTTTGGAATTCGGCTCCAAGGAGGGCGGCGATGGCAAGAATGTGGCCACCAATGATATCATTGCCTTCCTCTCGCCCGAGGGCGAAAAGCTACAATTTGGCAAGGGCCTCAAGGCCAGCGGTGCCGTGGAGGAGTGGCTGAACAAGGTGGAGGAGGCGATGTTTGTGTCGGTGAAGCGTTACATGCGCTTCGGCTATCAATGCTATCCGGCCAAGGAGCGCGAGGACTGGTTCCAGGATCATCCCAATCAAGTGGTACTCACCGTTTCTCAGGTGCAATGGGCCGCCGACATACATCGCATTTACGAGGGCAAAGAGCGTAATCCGCTCAACATACTGGAAAAGATGTCCAAGTTTGAGATCAAATGCCTCAAGGATTTGGGTGCCCTGGCGGCCTTGACGCGTAAGAATATAACCTCGCTACTGCGCAAGATACTTTGCGCCCTCATCACCATCGATGTCCATGCCAAGGACTCGGTGAGGATGCTTGTGGAAAAGCAAGTGACCAAGCCGTAAGTATATATAAAATAAATTAAATTACTTGAAATTACTTTAAATTACTTGAAATTACTTCAAATTATTTGAATTTGTTAGCAACGACTTCAACTGGCTGAAGATGCTGCGTTTTTATTGGGCAGATGAAACAGAGACCGTCTACACCCGCATGGCAGCCGCCAATATTCCCTACTATTACGAATACCTGGGCGCTGGTGGTGTCCTGGTGCTGACTCCCCTAACGGATCGCTGCTACCTCTGCTTGATGGGCGCCTTTCAGATGGACCTGGGCGGAGCACCGGCTGGCCCCGCCGGTACTGGCAAAACAGAGACCACCAAGGATCTGGCCAAGGCCCTGGCCAAGCAGTGTGTCGTCTTCAACTGCTCCGATGGCCTCGACTACAAGATGATGGGTCGCTTTTTCTCGGGCCTGGCCCAGTGCGGCGCCTGGTGCTGCTTCGACGAGTTCAACCGCATTGATATCGAGGTGCTGTCCGTGATAGCCCAGCAGCTGATCACCATTCGAACGGCCAAGGCAATGAAAGTTAAGCGGTAGGCTTTAGCTTTAGTAACAATGATTCCTCCATAATCCTGATTCTCATCCTTTAACTTAGCTTCATTTTCGAGGGTCGCGAGATCAAGATCAATCGCTCCTGCTGTGTTTTCATTACAATGAATCCTGGCTATGCCGGCCGCACAGAGCTGCCGGATAACCTGAAGGCCCTCTTCCGGCCCATCTCCATGATGGTTCCAGATTATGCTCTCATTTCAGAGGTCATCCTGTACTCGGAGGGCTTCGAGGATCCCAAGATCCTGGCCCGGAAGATGGTGCAAATGTATCAGCTATGCAGCCAGCAGCTGAGCCAGCAGAACCACTATGACTTCGGTATGCGAGCCGTAAAATCCGTCCTGGTAATGGCCGGAGCCCTGAAGCGTGCCTCGCCCAATCAGCGTGAGGACATCACTTTGATTGCCGCCTTGCGGGACTCAAATATACCCAAGTTCTTGGCCGATGATGCCGTCCTCTTCCGGGGCATACTCAGTGACCTGTTTCCGGGCGTCGAGCTGCCGGACTCGCAGCATCCAGATCTGGAGGCCAGTCTCCATTTGGGACTTCGAAACAAAAACCTACAGCCGGTGGCAACAACTTTAAGGAAGTGCCTGCAGCTCTACGAGACGATGTGCGTCCGTTGGGGCGTCATGCTGGTGGGTCCCACCGGCGGCGGCAAGTCCGTTGTCCTGCATGCCTTGGAGTTTGCCCTGTCGCATCTGTTTGAGAACGAGGTCCAGGATCCCAACTTCCGGCCAGTGGTCATCCAGACAATGAACCCCAAGGCGGTGTCCATGAACGAGCTATACGGCTATGTGGATCCCAAGACCCTGGAGTGGCAGGATGGCCTGCTGGGACTGGCGGTTCGAACGGCCACCACAGTGGAAGGTAAGTTCAAGGCCAAGTTCCAAGTCCCAAGTCCATAGGTAACCTTATAACCTTGCTTTCCAGACGAAATCCACCAGTGGATCATGTGCGATGGACCCGTGGACGCCGTCTGGATTGAGAATCTAAACACTGTCCTGGACGACAACAAGATGCTGTGCCTGGCCAACTCGGAGCGCATCAAGCTGACCGCCTGGATTCACATGCTCTTCGAGGTGCAGGACCTGCTGCAGGCCTCACCGGCCACCGTCTCCCGCTGCGGCATGGTATACGTGGATCCGGGGGATCTTGGCTGGCTGCCGCTGGTCGATACCTGGCGTGAGGTAAACATGGAGCACCTGCTGCCCGCGCCCCTGGCCGAGTTCCTCTACCAGCTCTTCGTTGGCTACTTTGACAAGGCTTTGAAGATCGAGCGGAAGCGGGCGGTGTATACCATCAATCAGGTTCTAGGCTCCAAGGTGGCTCTGTGCTGCACACTTACCATGTCGCAACTGGAGGCCATCAAGTGGTCAGCTATAGGGGCAGAGCCGGCCAAGGAGCTGCTAATCAAGATCTTTGCATGGACAGTGCTTTGGGCTATTGCCTCGAACCTCAAGGATGCGGAGAAGGTGTCGTTCGAGGAGCAGTGGAGCAGGGCCATTGGCCAGCATCCCAATATGATGTAGGTGTTCCAGATTGTATCTATATATCCTAAATATCCCATATATCCTATATATATATACAACAACAGGCTGCCCAAGCAATCAATGTGGAACTATCGGGTCAATCTGGAGACCATGGACTGGGAATCCTGGAACGAGATCATGGCCGAGTTTGTCTTTAATGAGGACATATCCTACTACGATATGCTGGTGCCCACGGTGGACACTACCAAATACGGGTGAGTGGATGCAATCTTCCAGATATCAAGATCTCTCCATGCTATACCTACCGTTCCCCCAGTTATGTGGCTGATCTGCTCTTCAGCAAGAGCATGCCTGTGATGGTCACCGGGGAGACTGGCGTGGGCAAGACAGTGCTGGCCATCAGCTGCATGAAGCGTCTGTCCGAGGGCAAAGTCATACCCGTGATCCTTAATTTCTCCGCCCAGACGAGCAGTGTGCGCACCCAGGAGATGATCGAGGGGCCGCTGGAGAAGCGCAAGCGCACCCAACTGGGCGCTCCTGTGGGCAAGACGGTCATTGTGTTCATCGACGACGTGAATATGCCCAAACTGGACACTTATGGTGCCCAGCCGGCCATTGAGCTGCTGCGTCAGTTTCTGGACTTCAAGGGCTTCTACGACCGGGAGAAACTCTACTGGAAGGAGATCCTGGACGTGGTGCTGGGCTGCGCCTGTGCCCCGCCCGGTGGTGGTCGGAATCCGCTGACCCCGCGCTTCGTCCGGCACTTTGCTTTGTTCTCGCTGCCAAAGCCCAACGAGGAGACCCTCACCCAGATCTTTAATGGCATCCTGCGCGGCTTCCTGCAGACCTTCTCCAGCACCATCCGCAACCTGTCGGAGAACATGGTGAAGGCTTGTGTGGACGTCTACATGCGGGTGGCCAATGTGATGCTGCCCACGCCGGACCGCTCCCACTATATCTTCAATCTGCGCGATCTGTCCAAGTGCATCCAGGGGATTCTGCAGGCCAGCAATCTTCACTACAATCAGGAGCAGCAGATCCTGCGACTCTTCTACCACGAGACCACACGCGTCTTCCACGATCGTTTGATTAATCAAGATGACAAGAACCTGTTCAAATCGCTGATGAACTCCGTCTGCCAGGATCACTTCAATCGCGAAGTGGTCCGCAACGATGAGCCGCCCATCCTGTTTGGTGACTTCATGGTCTTTGGCAAGCCTAAAGAGGAGCGAATCTACGAGGAGATCAAGGACCACAACAAGCTGGAGAGCGTGCTCAACGATTACATTGTGGACTTCAACTCGATGGGCGGTGCCAAGTCCATGAAGCTAATCCTCTTCCAGGACGCCATGGAGCACACTGTACGCCTGGCCCGCCTCCTGCGCAGCGACCGGGGCAATGGACTCCTTGTCGGCGTCGCCGGCATGGGTAAGCAGTCGCTCACCCGGCTGGCATCCCACGTCAACGAGTACAACTGCTGGCAGATCGAGATGCGGCGCAACTACGACCTCAATGCCTTCCACGAAGATCTGCGGGTTCTTTACCGCATCGCAGGCGTAAGTCTTCTGGGTTTCGAGGGTGGAATTGGTGGGGTTATTTGAGGTTTCTAGAGAGAGATTTGTGATTTCTAGGAGGTTATCTTAGGGGGTTTCTTGGAGGTTTCTGTAAGGTACCTTTAAAGATTCTTTTAGGTTTCTTTAAGGATATTTTCTTGGAGGTTTATTTTGAGATTTCTTTGAGTTTTCTTTGAGGTTTCCTAAAGGTTTCTTAAAAGTTTCTTGAAGGTTTTTCACTCCTAATTTTTACCTCTTGTTATTCCTCTTCGAACAGATTGATAACCAGCCGGTGACATTCCTGATGATCGACAGCCAGATTGTGGAGGAGGAGTTCCTCGAGGACATCAACAACATCCTCAACTCCGGCGAAGTGCCCAATCTATTCGAAGGCGATGAGTACGAAAAGGTCTTACTGGATGCCCGGGATTCCTGCAATGAGGCCAGAAAAGATGAGCCGTGCCAGCGCGATGAGATCTACAAGTTCTTCATCAACCGAGTGCGTAATAATCTGCACGTGGTGATGTCTATGAGTCCGGTGGGCGATGCCTTCCGGCGGCGATGCCGCATGTTCCCCTCGCTGGTCAACTGCACCACCATCGATTGGTTCACCAGCTGGCCCACAGAAGCCCTCTACTCGGTGGCCCTGGGGCTGCTCACGAAGATTGCCCCCAAAATGGAGGATCGCGTCTCGCTGGCCAGCACAACGGTCTTCATACACAAGGTGAGTTTGGGAAGGAGCACACACCGAATCCCCGAGAGAAATTGCTAATCGAAAAGGATGAATTTCACAGACAGTGGAGGATGCCTCGGTGCGATTCTACAAGGAGATGAAGAGACACTACTATACCACGCCCAGTAGCTACCTGGAACTGCTGAAACTCTATCAGAATCTTCTCAAGCTGAAGAACCAGGAGATCATAGCGAAGAGGAAGCGGATTGCGAATGGCCTGAACAAGTTGCTGGAGACCAATGAAGTGGTGAGTACACAGCGAAGTCTGAGGAGGAAGAGGGACTTCGGTTATGTATTATTTGTTCCCCCTAGATTGCGGTCATGCAAAAGGAACTGGAGGTGATGGTGCCCCAGTTGGATGAGAAGTCGGCCATGATGAAGTCCCTGGTGGACAACCTGACCAAGGAGACTAAGCAGGCCGATGCTGTAAAGCAAAGTGTGCTCGAGGATGAGACAAATGCCAAGGAAAAGGCAGCGGTGGCCCAGGCCATTTCCGAGGATGCCAGCAAGGATCTGGAGATAGCCATGCCCGCCCTGCGTGAGGCCGAGGATGCCCTTAAGGGTCTGACCAAGGCGGATATCAATGAACTGAAGTCCTTTACCACGCCACCGGCCTTGGTACAGTTTTGCATGGAGGCCGTGTGCATACTCCTGGGCGCCAAGTGAGTCTCTAAACCACAAAAAATAAAATCCATTCCATTGATTCTCCTGCCTTTAGACCCACTTGGGCCTCCGCCAAGGCCATAATGGCGGACATTAACTTCATCAAGAGGCTTTTCGAGTACGACAAGGAGCACATGAAGGAGGAGACGCTAAAGAAGGTGAAGAAATACATCGATCACAAGGATTTTGTGCCGGCGGTAAGTGGTTGCTTTGGTATCAAACCTCTGGAAAGCTTACACCCCTCCTCCTTTTCTCTTCCCAGAAATTCGAGAAAGTCTCCAAGGTGGCCAAGTCGGTGAGCATGTGGGTGATTGCCATGGACAAGTTCTCCAAGGTGTACAAGGTGGTGGAGCCGAAGATCAAGCGCAAGGAGGCCGCCGAGGCGGAGCTCAAGGAAGTGATGACAGTGCTGAGGCAGAAGCAAAAGGAGCTGGCCGCCGTCGAGGCCAAGATCCAGGCGCTGCGCGATAGCTTGGAGGAGAAGCAGCGCGAGTTCCAGGTGATTCAGGATAATGTGGATCTCACCTATGGCCGGATCGATCGGGCCGGGCGACTCACCTCCGCCCTGGCCGACGAGCAGGTACGCTGGCGTGAGACGGTCAAGTCGCTAACCGGCGATTTGGCATGCGTCCCTGGCGATGTCCTAGTGGCCGCCGCCTGTGTGGCCTATCTGGGTGCCTTCTCGCATCAATATCGACGCGACATGTGCGCCTTATGGGTGACCAAGTGCAGCGAGTTCAAGATTCCCTCCAGTCCGGAGTTCAATCTGCTCAAGGTCCTCGGCGACCCCTATGAGATGCGCCAGTGGAATGTTGATGGTCTGCCCAAGGATAACATATCCATTGAGAATGGCATCTATGCCACGCGAGCCTTGCGATGGGCTCTCATGATCGATCCGCAGGAGCAGGCCAATCGCTGGATCCGCAACATGGAAAGAAACAACAATCTGCAGGTGATCAAGATGACCGATTCGAGCATGATGCGTGTCCTGGAGAACAGCGTGCGTCAGGGTTATCCGGTGTTGCTGGAGGAGATCAACGAGACAATTGATCCCAGTTTGAGGCCCATACTCCAGCGGGAGACATACCGCTTTGAGGGACGCACCTACCTCAAGCTGGGCGACCAGGTGATTGACTATGATGATGGCTTTAAGCTGTATATGACCACCAAGCTGCCCAATCCCCACTATCTGCCCGAGGTGTGCATCAATGTGACATTGGTCAACTTTCTGGTCACGGAGATGGGTCTCGAGGATCAGCTACTGGCGTGAGTCCTATTTATATATACTTGATTCCTGATCCCTTGATTCCTAATCCCTTGATTCCTGATCTCTTGATTCCTAATCCTTTGAATCCTGATCCCTTGATTCCTGATCCTTTTCCTCACCCTTAGCGACATTGTAGCCATCGAGCTGCCCGTGATGGAGGCCCAGCGCAATGACCTGGTGGTCAAGATCAACTCGGACAAGCAGATGCTTTTGGGGCTTGAGGACAAGGTCCTAAAGCTGCTCTTCAACTCTGAGGGCAATATCTTAGACGACGAGGAGCTGGTGGAGACCCTGAATGATGCCAAGGTTGGTAGCTTCCCGATAGTGCTTCCCAGTGGCAGCAGCTCATCCCGTTTTCTTTCAGGAAACATCTCTGATCATTGCCGCCCGTCTGATTGACACCGAGGAAACGGAGAAGGTTATTACAGCCTCGCGGGAACGTTATCGTATCCTGGCCTCCCGAGGTGCCATCCTGTACTTTGTGGTGGCCGGCTTGGCCGAGATTGATCCCATGTACCAGTACAGCCTCAAGTACTTCACCCAAGTCTTCTGCAATGTCCTGAAGCTGGAGCATCCCCAGCAAAGCGTGGAAGTGCGCATTGCTACCATGATGACCGACGAGCTGAAGGCCATTTTCGATAATATATCTCGGGGATTGTTCGAGAACCACAAGATCATCTTTAGCTTCCTGCTGGCTTTGTCTGTGGAGCGGCAGGAGGGTCGTGTCAGCGAGGAGGAGTTCAACTTCCTCACTCGCGGCGCCGTGGGAAATATCCGGCAAAAGAAGCAGCCGGACAGCATTAAGCTCAGCCAGCTGGAGTGGGACACCTGCCTGTATCTGGAGGACAACTTCGGCTCGGCCTTTGGCGGCTTCACCGACGAGCTGGACAAGCCCTTCTTTCTGCAGCTGATGGGCAACACGGAGGTGTTTGACTTTGCCGAAACCAACAAGACGCCGACGGACAAGTGGGACAAGAAGCTACGAATCTTCCACAAGCTCATGTTCATTTCGGTGTTCCGGAAGCCGAGGTTCCTTCTGAACGTGGTCTGCTATCTCCAGGCCACCGTGGGAAGGTACTTTACCGACTCCAAGGGCGGCACCCAGCTGAGCACCGTGTAAGTTTCGAGTATCCAGGAGTCCCCTCTCCTTAGTTTGACTTTAATCCCTTTTAGCTACCTGGACACTTCCGCTGTAACGCCGCTCATCTTTGTTCTCTCCACCGGCTCTGATCCCATGTCGGGCTTCTTGAAGTTCACCACCCAGATGCAGTTCACCGATAAGTACTACTCGATCTCGCTGGGCCAGGGCCAGGGTCCGCTGGCGGAGAATCTGATTGAAAAGAGCCTGCGTTTGGGTCACTGGGTGTTCCTGCAAAACTGCCACTTGGCCACCTCGTGGATGCAGACGCTGGAGACGATCGTACGCAACCTAACGCTGGGCATTACCAAGGCTCATCCAGAGTTCCGGCTGTACCTCTCCTCCATGCCCATTCAAACGTTTCCGATTAGTGTCCTGCAAAACTCGGTGAAGATCACCAATGAGCCGCCAAAGGGGATCAAGGCGAACGTACTGGGTGCCTTGGCGGATCTCAAGCCGGACTTTTTTGAGCAGCACATCCAGAATGGCAACTGGCGGGCCATTGTCTTTGGGCTGTGCATGTTCCATGCGGTGCTTTTGGAGCGGCGCAAGTTCGGCCCGCTTGGCTGGAACATAACCTACGAGTTCAGCGAGAGCGATCGGGAATGTGGCCTAAAGACACTCGATTTCTTTATTGATCGGGGAGTCCTCGATGACATACCATGGGAGGCGATCCTGTACATCAATGGCGAGATCACCTGGGGCGGCCGCGTGACGGACTACTGGGACCTGCGCTGCCTGCGCACTATTCTCATGATCTTTTCTTCTCAGAGGATCATCCAGCCGGAGTACAAGTACTGTCGCGGCGATAGTTACTATCGTGATCCTCGCAAGAAAACGCTGGCCGAGTACTCGCTGTTCGTGCAGGACTTTCCGGTGCTGGAGGATCCAGAGATCTTTGGCATGAACCAGAATGCCAATATTGTCTTTCAGACCAAGGAGACGGCCTTCTTTATCAATACTTTGCTGCTGGGCCAGCCCAGATCGGCGGCGGACGAGGGTCAGGCGGCAGAGAATGAGATATGCCAGCAGATCATCTCGAGGATTCAAAAGGCTCTGATTCAGAAGATCAAAAGGGAGCCCCTGCACGACACGCTTTCGGTGGTAGGTTGACCTGGTCAGGATCACAGAATCATCCACTTTCACTACTGGGTATCCTTTTCTTACAGCTGGACAGCAAGGGCCAGGTGCCATCGCTGACCATTGTGCTGGTCCAGGAGATTGACCGCTTTAATATATCGCTGGGCATCATCCATGACAGCTTGGCCAACCTCTCGAAGGCCATCAAGGGTCTGGTGGTGATGTCCGATGAACTGGAGAATGTCTTTAAGGCTCTGCTCTCCAACATAGTGCCCGCATCGTGGGCCAAGCGCAGCTTCCTCTCCATCAAGCCGCTGCCCAGCTACATTGCAGATTTCCAGCGGCGGATTGACTTCATCCAGCATTGGGCAGAGAATGGGGCACCACGCTCCTATTGGCTGAGTGGCTTCTTCTTTCCGCAGTCCTTTCTCACCGGCATCCTGCAGACATACGCTCGCCGGCGTACTTTGCCCATTGATTCGCTAAAGATTGACTTTGATGTGGTGGAAAAGGTCCTGGTGCAGCAGGACTTTTTCGAGGCGCACACCCATGACATTAATGTGAGTGTGGAATGAAAAGGTATCTATAATCTTTATAATATCTTTTATTATTATTTTGCAGGACCAAAAACTGTATGGCACCTTGCCAGAGTGCACGGATGCCAATATCCATGTGCATGGAATTTTCATTGAGGCCGCTCGCTGGGATCTCAGCCAGGGCGGACTGTGCGATGCCAACTTTGGGGAGCTGTACACCCGAATGCCGGTGGTGCGGTTTAAGCCCTGCCTGGAGATTGCCCCCCTGGTGCGGTACGAGGCGCCGGTCTACAAGACCCAACAGAGATCTGGTGTCCTCTCCACCACCGGTCATTCTACCAACTTTATACTGTCCATTTTGCTGCTAAGCAAAAATGATCCCGAGTTTTGGATAATGCGAGGCACGGCCCTGGTCTCGGGTGTCCTGGAGAATCTCTCTTAAGATTTAGATACCAATTTTTCCTTTAAGTTGATTTATAGTTTTGATTTTCATTGCTGCATACTTCCAAGGCGTCTTTATTTCGGTTTTTAATTACAATTACAGTGGGTGTGTGCAGGTGTACGGGTGTGTGTGTTTGGTCTAGGATATATAGCTTAAGATCTACTAGGAGATATCCGGAGAGCAGTGAGTGTGACTCTGAAATTCCTTGTTAAATCGTTGCCTGCTTTTAGGTGCTAAAACTCCAACAATTTCAGCAAAAACACCAACCTTTTGTTAAGTAGTAGTTCCCATATTGTGCTTACGTTTTTTATACAATTATTATTATTATTATTATTAATATTTTGTTGTATCAAAAGCAAGTCTAAGGCGCTCAAAAAAACCCGAGCTATATTATGGCAAAAATAATTGACAAGTTCTCAGATTAATATAGCCGCAAGAATGAGTCCTTAAATCGTAACAAGTCCACAGAATATCTCAAAAACCTGACTTATAGCAATTTTTATAAGTCGAAATACAAGTTTAGACCATCGAAAACCTTCCGAAAATGATATTTCCGTTCTTGTTTCTGCCAACATTTCCAATATAGAATAAATTTCCAAAATCTAAACGTTTGTATAACTGAATCATAGGTATATATATAGAGATATAGTGTATTTTTTTTTGTATATACAACGTTGCACGTTTCAAGTCTGTTTTGAGTTCTTGTAATATTCAAGGCAAGCCCAGAACTTACAACTTAAGTCTCAGTTTTGGATTCTCTTGCACACACACACACACATACACATACGCAAATCACACACAGGAGGCACAACAACAATATACAAATGTAGTCTATATGTACAATTCCTTAGGGTTTTCCGTTTTCGGTCTCAGTTTGAATTTTTCTAACTAAATAGAGATAAAGGAATGTGGTTGCTGGCTTTTGGATGGTTTGTTCGCCTTTTCTAAGTACTAATACTGCCGTTCTCTCTCAGCTCCAAACACTGGCTCTAATTTTAGCGGTTTTGGTTAAGTGGGAATGTGGCTTAGGGTTAGGGTATATTGGTATTATATGCAGTTAATGGTTTTGGGTTTCGTTATAGACATAGGTTTAGAGGCATATAAATGGAATGCTACATTAGTTCGAAATCTTAGGCACTAATTATTGCTCTCTCTCTCACTCTCACTCCCTTCAACTTTAAGTACTTAGTCACTAAATATACAAATTAGCTAAAACAAAAAAAAAAAAAGTATATATATATAGAGAAATTAAACAAGAAAAAAAAAACTTGGTTTACATAGAATTATTAACCGCAAAATCGTTCATTTAGGAAGCCCTATACTCGCCTACAACTTTTTACTATCCATATCAATCCGAAGATCGGGCAGCGAGCCGCGCGGCTGCAACAGACTTCGCTTCTCCGGATCCTTGACCTTCTTGGGCTTGGGCCGGTTCGTCTTAGTGTAGCGATTGATTACGCCATCGCCCTCGTCCATCATGCGCAGGATGAGCGCCTGATCGGAGGAGTCCAGCGGCGCTATGGAGATATCGCGCACGGCACGGAACTTACCGCAATTGTTCAGATGCTCGTTCTCCAAGCGGAAAAAGTTCCAAACAAAGCGACTGTCGGAGGGGGGGGATTCACATTTATATTTTTGTGATATTTTTTTTAAATTTGATATTTCACTAACCGAAACACTTCCAAGATGCCAGTAATGGAGGTCATAATGTCACCGCTAACGATCTTCATCTCGGTGAGGTAGAAGGAAAGCACCCAAATGAAGCGAAGCGCCAGATCCTCCACAATGGCAAAGTAATAAAAGCCCTAAAAAAAACAATACAAAAATTGATTAGCTTAAGTTTTCTTTTTGCTTAACTTGAATTCACAAAAAAACTATGCAAAAGCACTCACCGTCGATGAGTAGACGACTTCCTCACGCAGGAACGTATTCTCTCCAGCATTCTTATCAAACAGACCCCAATCCATTTTGATGTCCCATGTGTAGGCATAGCAGGAGGAAACAATCGAGGCGATGATCCACAGCCATGTGTACGGATTGTCAAATGTGCTGGCATAGTTCGCTGCAAGGAAGAAACCTTAACACAAAGGAACAACTTTCACAAGCAAACAAAGCCACTCACGACTGTGGAAACTCTTGAGGGTGGCAAAGATCACAACGAGAAATGTGGTAGAATATTTGCCGGCGTTGACCAAGTGGGGGAAGGCCTCCCTTGAATCGCGATATCGCCGCAGGCATTGCGCAAATCGAAACCAAGCGGGCAAACAATTAACAATCGGCCTTATGATAAAGTCCTTCTCCATGCAGATGGACGCATCCCTGGCCTCCGTCCAGTTGCCATTCGTAAAGTAGAAGCAGATGAGATACTCAAAGTCCAGTATGGCGGTGGCCAGCGAATTCAACTGATCGCCCAGCCAGAAATCGGCAAAGCCCACGTGGAAGAACGGGGCGGAGAGGCAGCGACCCGTGATCCGCCATAGCCAAAAGCGGGCGTCGTGATGGAGAACATGAAAGGGATTGGCCAGGAAGAGCACCATGATCAACGTGAGCGTCAGCGGATTGATGAACGCCGGTATGGCCAGGCTGGCGCTATACAGAAAGCTCAGCATGCTGAGCGTCCATACAACGCCAAAGATGGCAGCCAGCTCCATGAGATGTTGCTCCGATAAATGATTACGCGGATCGAGCTCAAAGATAAGAACGTGATTCACGCCGGACGAACGCCAGCCGTAGATATTCACGCCGATGAGAAATATGAATTCGATGATGAGCAGGGGACCGCGGTACAGACGGAAAGTGACCTTCAAATTCTCGCCGCTAATCTCGTGAAAGATTGCCGACAGTACGACCACAATGCCAAGCACTATAAAGCTGCCGGAGAAGAGACCCACCTTGAAGGTGGTCCAAGGACTTTGCTGTTCGCCCAGCGGCGGTACTCTTAAGCGTTTCATGGCCCTTTGCCGATCGCCGCCCTCCAGTTCACCAGTGACCGTGGTCTCCGTTTCGTTAATGATGTTATCAATGTCCTTGTTGGTGAAGAAGTGCGAAGCCTCAACATACTCCTGCCGCCACTTGGCGCCGCTATCCACGCGTAAAAGCTGAGAAGATAAACAAAAACTAATAAGTTTTCTTAAAAAAAAAAAAAAGAAAACCCCCTTTTGGCCAATGATTCACCAACGTTTTATGATGCTTAACGGGAAACGAGAAAGCAAATAATTAAAAAGCCTTCTGGCTTAAATGTGGCGATAACAATTACTATTTTGAAACCAAATACTTAGGTGCTATAAATTATTTGCATTATTTATGATACCAAACAGCAATAAATAACTGTTATTAAGGTCAAGGTTCAACCACTGCAGTGGCTGTAAATCCTTTCTTACCTTGTCATGCTTTTTTAGAATTTTCCTAAAGCCCGTGTGATTCAGATTCTGGTAGTTCTGCAGGAGAATCAAACTCAGATAGAACTCGCTGAAGGCCAACTTTAGCTCGCGGGCTTTACGATCCGGCAGAGCGGCATGACGTTTCTGGCTCTTGGACTTTTTGGCACTGCGCTCCGACTCCTCAATGGAGGTCTTTAGCTCCGCATTTAAGGTGGCAAACTTTCGTGTTGCCTCCGCCAGCTTTTCCGAATAGAATGTATTGATTTTCTTTAGCTCCTTGTCGCAGTAGTGAAAGAAATTCTCATCAAAGTTGGCAAAATGACGCTTCAGCACATCATCCTCGACACTCTCCACCGATGGGGCCTCCTCCACGGCCAAATACAACATGGCCTTCATTTCCTGTTTTATAAATTAGCTTGAGATATATTTCGCTGTGTGTTTATTTTCAGGTCGAAACTCACCTCATAGTTGATGTACTGTTTGCGCCACTCGGGCGTTATGTGCGCCGACAGGTGCTCGGCGAACTTCATGGCTGTAGTCCAGGGCTCTCAACTTAGTCCAGTACAAACCGTATCGTATCCGTTCCGTTGATCGGCGATCGGCACTGAAGCGCGTCGTCTGAAACGATCAAATGTGAGAGTTGTCAGGGGCACTTCCTCATAAGTTTGAAAATCGAACAACTCAAGAAAAGAATAGAATATTTAAAAAGCGAAATATGTTTCTAGTTTACTTTACCTAAAAGATAAATCTTTAAGAAGCTTCCCTTAATGAATGAATTCCAAATGAAATCAGGTATCAAGAAAAGATTATGCCCCAAGAAAACACTATTTTGGTAGTGACTCACAATCAAAATAGAGTCTTATTTCTATCTTTCTTTGAATATGAATGAGTAATGTCACGTATTATGGAAGCTCTATGGGTGTCCAATGATATTATCCGTTAGCTCGGCTTTCTCCAAGCAATTTAACGGATGGGCGACCCCAACGAATGGCGCAAATCAATGCAGTAACTAACTAATCGCGGCGTATTAACTAAGCCACCTGAAACAAGGCGAGAATCGTAAATCGTAAATCGCATGCCAATGGGTGGGTGTGTTTTTCTTGTTGTATTTTCCACAACTGATAAGCCAGAGCCCCAAAAACAAAACAAAAAAAAAAAACAAGCTGGAAAAATAAGCAGAACAAAAAAGAAAGCTCAAACTTTGGCGAGCCGAAGTTTGTATACCCTTACAGTTTGCAATTGGACCATTAATAATTGATCCAAACAAAAATATATAACAAAGATGTATAAAATATTTATAGATATCAAATAATAATTAAATTTTAATCATTTATTTATTTATCCTAGCGCATTAAATAAAAATATATATATTTTATATGATTTATGGGGTCAGAAAAGACTCCTTCAATGCTTTCCAAGCTTCTGACTGAATTTATAATACCCTAAAAAAAGTATATAAAAAAGATATATATATATATATATACATAAGCCATAATATAACAAATTATTGAGGGTTGGGGCGGCTCTTCTTTACAGAATGTACCCATATTTTATTAACAAGGCCCCCATAACGAGTTAAGCAAATTGGAAAATTTTTGTCGCCAAGGCAAACATCAAAAGCGAGGAGATATGGCTACAGAAACTGGAGACTCTGCAGTGGAGGAGATGTGGAAACATTTTAATCAATTGCACAAATATTTGCGTCGCCAAGTGTCGCTGTTGCTGCTTTTTCTTTTTTCTTCCTTTTTACTTGAAAATTATTTTTAAATTATGACTTTAGGAATGGTTTCTTAATGGATTCTGCTTTCTAGCTCCAACCTCAGCCATTGGGACCTCTTAATGCTCAAAAATCAAACAAATCCCACCAAATAAAAGGTTCTAAGGTTGCCTTCATCGGTTTAAACACTTCCTCCAGCACACGGGAGAACCCAGAAGAGTGTCCAATATACCTGGGCGATAATTGATGACAGGGTCAGTGGGAGCAGGGGGGCGGCGGAACGAGGTGGACGTTTCCGACTGGCGGTCAATTAACGTCAAAGGTATGGGACACTATAAATAGATCGACTGACCGGCTAGGCTTGGCTGATTGATTAGACCACACACACACACCGAACACAATGGCAAACAATCATCGTAATAATGGATTAGGAGGAGTGCCTGGAGTCCCTGATCGATCGACATTGCCGGCGGATCTGAAGCCGCTCTCGAACGGAGCGAGGAGGAGGCCCACTCGTTATCGCCTTATCGCCGCCGCCGTTCACAGATTTCTCTTCTGTAGTTTAATTAGCACTGATAACGAAACAGTTAGGCGTATAAAACATGTGCTAGTGGCTAGTGGCTAGTGACTAAAAACAAAAGCAACACCGGCTGACACACAAAGCTCTTCTATAATCGTCAAGACATCGACCGACGGCACACACGTAGTCGCAAATATTTGATCAATAAAGCAATGGGAAAATGGTTCGACTTTTGGACCGAACTAGAAAATACCCTTGTCCATTTTACACTCTTTGATAAATCATTCGAATTTAAACAATAAAATAAATACGGGAGAAAGGAAATTTACAATTGATTATCTTGAAAAAGATTTCAGATTCAAGTGTGGCATCTATAAGATATTATTATAAAGGGTTTAAAATACCTTTTATAGATCTATAAGGTATTATTATCTAGGGTTTAATGTAACTTTTTAGATAGTTACCGAGGTATTCTTAAATTAATGATTATTATTTTAAATTAAATAACTATTAATTTATAGGATATTTCAATTATTTAAATCTATAAGGAATTATTATAAAGGTTTTAAAGTGTTTTTTTTTTTTTTTTGTATAACTATAAGATGTTATTATAAAGGGTTTCATGTAACTTTTAAAGAAAAACCTTTTAAAATATTCCTTTGTTAATCATTATTCTTTTTATGTTTTCCTGCATTTCAAATTAAATAATTTATATAAAATTTAAATTATTTATTTATTTGAATAACTATTAATTTATAGGATATTTAACTTATTTCTTTACTAGTTTTAAACATTATAAGTAATGTTCTATTTTAGTATAATAATTCCCTAAAGGCAGTTTAGACTGTTGCCTTTAAAATAAAAATGCAAAAACAAAACAGAGACACAGCCTGAAGCAAAGAGTAATATATATTTTATAGACTTATCACCTTCACAGCTATATTACCTTTTGCAAAAGGTATATAATGTCAATTGATAAAAGCACCTTTAACGTTTCTTATAAGATTTATAATCAGTTGTTTCTCAGAGTTGGTGATAAAATACAGACAGATCTAAAAAGCGAAACTGATTCTAACAAAAATATCTTCTAGTTCATATTTTCAATCCTTAAAAATCCTTAAATAAACCTTAAAACAGTTTAAATAGAATCACATTTAATGTATAATTTTCACTTATTTCCCGGCTAATCAAACAAGGCACAAGCTTTTCAAATAAAACTTTCAGGAAATATCAAGAAATATATATATATGTCAGGGATGGGGGGTCAATGTTATCGGCCATGGTAGTTTCCTTTTCTTTTCTAAGCGCAGTGAGTCGCAATGACTAAGTAGTTCGTCCGCTTTCCTTCACAGTCTCGCTCGAACTCACTTGCACTTTTCCCTTTCTCTACTTTCTCGTCCTTCTCTACTCGTCATTGCGCCACACTCGGTAGGGAATACTCTCTTTTTCCCCACCACGCTCTTTCTTAATAAGTTCTCTTCCTATTCTCTCGTTGTTACTTATTTTACTCTTCCTTTATTTCCATATTCGATACACTTGGAGACTTACAAATAGTAATTACAACTGACATTTCAGGGTAATCTCCGACACGGCCTTCCTGACTATAACACGACCTCGTGTTGCTTAGTTCTACATAAAATTGGCCTCAACCTTCATTGCCATAACTTCGCAATAATCATCACTTAGCTTCTTTACTCATACTGCTCTACATAACTCTTCAATATCAATTAGCTTACACTGCTAGTGTCTTCAAACGTTGGTTTGGCGGGATAATCTTTTACGACAATAGAGTACACGCTCTCTTCCGCACAAACCCAACAGTTTGGATATCAATTTTGCATTCCATCAGACATTAACTTAGCAGGATATTCCTTAACACACCGTTTAGAGTACACGCTCTCTTCCGCTCAAGTTCAATCGTCTGGCTACCACTGTACCAAACTCTTGCCAGGCTCTTGCTGCACACTTTGCAACGCTCACACGCACCTTTTGCGTCACGGTCTCTCTGGACCCTCATAGCCTTATATTCCACCAACGAGTGCCTCAATCGGCGATCTCTCGCTTACACTTCCAGTGTCTTCAAATGTTAGTTTGGCGGGATAATCTTTCACGACCATAGAGTACATGCTCTCTTCCGCACAAACCCAACAGTTTGGATATCCATCAGACATTAACTTAGCAGGCTATTCCTTAACACATCAATTAGAGTGCACGCTCTCTTCTGCTCAAGTTCAATCGTCTGGCTACCACACACACATACCACAGTACCGGACTCTTGCCGCACCTTAGCGACGCTTCACACAATCATTCAAATTTAGTCCCTGTGTATGGCACTACCTCAACCATCTTAAAATACAGATCTCTTGCTTTGATTTTATGGTACCTACGAGTGCCTCAGTCGGCGATCTCTCGCATTCATCTGCATCTACCTCAACAGGCATCGCAGGCAACTACTTAAAATTTCGCTTACTCGACAAATATCTCAAAACATATCGGCCACCATCAAGCTTTTCTATAATGACAAAGGGTCCTCTTCGGATCCAGCTCTGTTTGGTGCCGTTCTTCATCTTAATTTTCCATCTTCATTCCTTTATCCTTTTTTTTTCTTTCCTTTCTCATTCTTAACAGCTCTTCCATTTTAAATTCATCTTGCCTTTAATCTTAGTGCTCTTCCTTTTGCACCATTTTACCGACAGCTCAGCATAACACAACTTTAAACTTTTCTTTGTCTATACTTTTCTCTGTCATGTGGTGGTATCAAGCCCAGAGGATGGGTCCGATTGGCATCTCTTAAGGACTTGCATTGATTGCACTACTAACTGTGCAGTTCGCCGCAAGTTGCACCCCGCCAAGAGCATCTTGCCATCACCTCTGCGGTCCTGGTATCCAGCCAGATGACTACTTTAGAGCTTTACACATTATACAACTTTCAACAATCTTTAAACTTAGTCATTTCCAACAACATTGATAAATCTTGCTGAGTCTATTTTTTTTTTTTTTTTAACCCAAATACATAACGGATTTATAACTTTGATTAATAATCAACCAACAAAATTTAAGGGACACTACTGGCAGACAACACTACCTCACACCTCTCTGTATTTTTTTTTAAAACCCCTCTTTGTAACTCAATTTAATTTCAATTATCTTTAGTTGTTTATAAACTATATCAATAAATCCTGAAATCAGTCACGTGAATTCTGGACACAAAAATAAATCCACATACTATATTTTAAAATCATACGATTTTAAGTATGGCCACCGATGATGCACTTAATTTCAATTATTTCCGCAATGATTACATTTGCAGTCAGTATAGACTACGAACTCTCATCTGAGCAAATAATGCCAAAAATGTTAGAATAATAGTACGCCAACCAATGTTTCCAATTCATATGAAAGCTACTTGGACTCCACAAGACACATAGTTCTACCAATATACTGCACCAACATAAGGGTCTCCATTAATTAATTAATTATTAGTATTGAAACATATCCACAAGAGCTTACACCTGTCAACTAAATAACGATTACAGGCTCACTTGTAATAGCACTAAAAGACGTTCGTTGTAATTTCTGAAAATCGTAATTTCACGTAAAAGTACTTGAAGTTAATGAATCGGTTTCCCAATTTGAGAAAATCGAGACAAAAATTTTTAAAAATAAGACGCCAATTCAATAAATGGTCTTACGCCTAATTACACCGATTGAAAGGACAAATTTTTAACGTAAGAATTTTCTAGGAATTGGGTCTGATTTCTCTACCGCGTAGCTCATAGCCCAGACACTGCGTAGTAGGTTCGAGAAACCCATATTTGGCAACGTTAAATGAAAACCCTGGTACAGTCAACATATAATACAATTTTCAGTCCTCGGGAAGCCTAATCTTCCGAGCCTGCCATGACCAACACGTCATCCATGCAAACCATCGCAAACAATTATGCTAAACCCCAAATGCTTTAACAATTTCATCATAAATATAGGAGACGCATTCTTCAGTTCAAGCTGCACTGCTAAAGATTCATATTGACCCTCCGTGGTCACAAACGCAGTTCTTTCTATCGAATCTGAAATCAATGGCAAGGGACATCTATCAGATACTGTATTTGTGTGTAGTTCTTTATAATCAATGCACAATCTCTCACTACCATCCTTTTTTTTTTTTTTTTTTATAGTTTTTTTGTAACCATTAACATTGGGCAAGCGAAAGGAGAACAACTAGGTCTTATTAATTTTGCTTCCAACATTTGCTGAATTTTCTCCCTTACTATTAGCTTCTCGTTCTCACTAAAGCGATACATCGTCTCTGAACCGTTTTATTTATGTTTTATTTATTTACAGTTTGAGTTCTATAAATATCGAATTTGTTACTTTGTAAAGTAACTCCAAAACCACGTTGAAAAATATCTTGTCCAAATATCATGTCATATTTAAGGCAATTTTCATCAACTACGTGAAACAACAATTCAAATTTAAATCCTGAAATTTGTACGGTGGACAGAATTTGCTTATTGCTTTTGACAACATTGTCACCTATGCCTCTCAACACTACCAGATTATGGAATCTCTTTCCGGCAAGGTTCTCGCTGATGCTTTCTTTCACCAACGAGCATTCGGAACCCGAATCGAAGAAAAATGGAAACCGCTCACCAGATTGTATTGCAGTTTCCTTAGGCTGAAGTACCGCACACATGTCCACTCTCTTCTCGATGTTTATATTCGCTGTTGCTGTCCCCTTAGTACACACTGATGCAATGTGACCAATGTTGCCACACCTATAACATCTCACGGCTTGTCTGCTGTTGCTAAGGGCTGTTCTCGTCTCATTTCTTTCCTCTGCTTTTCTCTTGCGGCACTCCATTGCTTTGTGTCCAAGTTTTCCACAACTATGGCATTTTATCGGCGTTTGCGTCTTGAACCTCTTCTTTTCCGGGCCTTGCTCCACTCCAGAGTATTCAGATTTTTTTGCGAACGTATGAGCTTTCAGTTGTTGTTGTAGCTCCGCACGTGTTTTTAGATTTGTTGTAAACACTAATCTCTGCAGTCTGGAATCAATTTGGGATGTATGAGCTAGGACCAACGATACAGCAATTTCTTCGTGCGTCATTCCTTTCCACTTGGTCAAGAGTGATGTAACCAACCGGCTGGAGTACACGGAGAGGCATTCTTCAGGATTTGGGCTTCCCTTCAGCATGTCTAGCAACAATGCTGCAGGCGTCTCGTTGCCTTCGTAGCGTTCCATGAACAATTCCTTAAATTGTGTCCAGCTCATCCCAGGGTAGCAAATTTGCGACAGCCACTGCGATGCGCTACCGTGAAGCGACTTGCTGAGCGTCATTACCAAGGATGCACCTTCTTGCGGATGTTCAGATAAAATCAGGTTCGCCGTTTTGCACCATGCTGCTGCGTCTGCGTCGGCAGCTTCAGGGTCGAAAGATGGTAGCACTGCAGAAAAGGCACGTGCGCCAGGCGTCGACGTGGACTGTGCAGCTTTCAAAAGTTCTGCAATCACTTTGCTTTGCGCTTCCAGAAGTGTGCGCCAGCCATTATCCGGGTTGTCTTGTAGGGGTGGTGATCCCACTTCTGATGTCAGGGATGGGGGGTCAATGTTATCGGCCATGGTAGTTTCCTTTTCTTTTCTAAGCGCAGTGAGTCGCAATGACTAAGTAGTTCGTCCGCTTTCCTTCACAGTCTCGCTCGAACTCACTTGCACTTTTCCCTTTCTCTACTTTCTCGTCCTTCTCTACTCGTCATTGCGCCACACTCGGTAGGGAATACTCTCTTTTTCCCCACCACGCTCTTTCTTAATAAGTTCTCTTCCTATTCTCTCGTTGTTACTTATTTTACTCTTCCTTTATTTCCATATTCGATACACTTGGAGACTTACAAATAGTAATTACAACTGACATTTCAGGGTAATCTCCGACATATATACATCGGTAAATCCAAGAACAAAGCACACAAAGCCAAGATATTTTCAGATATTTTTGAAAGCTTCAGCTTAAAATATTACCCACTTCCGAGAAAGTAAACGTTTTTAAAGCTGCGACGATTTTTCCAACTGATTTGCTGATCTTCGACTTTGATATATGTATATATTTTTTTTTTTTTTATTTTGATTTTAAGTTCCGACTGGCGGCAGCGACGGCGGCGTCGGCAGAGGAGAGCCAGCGTCAGCGTTAGCGGCAGAGCGCCAGCGCAGCTGAGCTCGAGAATCGACAATTTGTGGGTCTTGTGATTTGGGGGACTTGACTTCTGGCAATTGGGACAAACGAGGCGCAATTGGAGGCACCCAGTCCGAGATTATCGGATCGGACGGCGGGCGGGGGCAATTGCATTGCAATTACATAAAGTTACATACATACTTGCACCGCTACTGCTGCAATTGCAGTTGCAGTTGGTCCCAATGCTGCTGCTGCTGCTGCTGCTATTTTGGCATCTCAAGCCCCGTCGCTGGCCATTACTAATTGTCAACAGTCGCTGATTTGTTAAGTACACTGCTTATCACAGAAATGCTCCGCGGCCGAGCAGATATCAGTCGAAACGATGCGAGGCGAGGGCGAAACGAAACAACAACAAAGAACGAAACCAAAAACAGACCAGCGCAGCAAGTATTGGAAAACGCGCGCGCCTTTCAATAAAATGCAGTGTTGGCTAACGTTCGCGGTAAATCATAACCGATTATATTGTTTTCTTATTATTATATTGTTTATTTGTTAATAACCGGCAAAGAACTAATGCTTTTAAGTTATAATTTTAAATGATAATGAAACAATCTTTATGAAACGAAATTATTAATCCTAAAACCCACAGACTTCGAAAACAAATTCACCTATTCAGTATCCACTGTATAGACGATTAATTTTCGGTATTTTCCAGTATATCCCACTGAGCGTGCCGAAGTTATTCCCAATATTCGAAACCTGGTCACACTGCCTACATTAACAACTAACAAATTGCGATTCGAGCAAAAATAAACAAATCGTTAATTTCACCACAACTGCTGCACATTATAGTGCCAATCGCTGGTCCGTTTCATGAGTGCGAACCTGAAGAACCTCAAGCTGGGCCACTTTGGTGGCGGCGGTGGCGGGACATCCGCCGGCGGAGCAGGCAGCTCTAGTGGCTTTGGCATCTCGGCGTCGTCGGGCGGCGCTGGTAAATTGCCCAGTAATGGCACTGGTGGCGGTAAGTCGGCCTCCGCCAGCGCCTCCTCGGAGGCAGAGGTACTGGCCACGCCCGGTGGCGTCATCATACCTGTGATTCGCACCCGGGATGTGCCCAGGCTGCTGCCAACTATTGCCACCGCGCTGCAGCGGCCGTCGGACGATCATTTGGCCGCCGAGGATCTGGACGCCGTGCAGCTGGAGCTGGAGCAGATGCTCTCGAACGTGGCGCTCAGGACGCGCGTACTCAAGGCCGAGTACGACAGTCTAGACAAGGACGACAAGCGCCAGGATCGCCGTAAGATGGACCGTGTGCCCGGATCGCCGCCCTGTCAGTCCAGCATGCTCAATGGCCTGTTGGGCATTGGTGGCACTTCTTCCACAGGTGTGGGCAGCCCGTCCGGCGGTGGCGGCGGCGCCTCATCCTCCAGCAACACCAAGCGGAAGCGCGATGAGCCGACGGGCGTGCGCAAAAAGCACTCCTCAATGACCATCCTTAAGCAGCAGGGCGGCGTCTCTGGCTCCGCAAAGCATCAGGCCAAAAACAGCCCCATTGCCAACCACACAGACGATAGTATGGACTATCTGCCCACCCTGGTGTCCGCCAATGCTTCTGGATCAGTGCTGCCGCACCACCAGCCCCAGCCACAGCTGCCCAAGGTGTCGGTGCCAAAGAACGATACACCCAACAAGTTCTGGCTCTCCATCGAGCCCTTCTGCATGCCGCTGACCAACGAGGATCTGCGCCTCATCGACGACCTGCTGGAGCAGTACCGCGGGCCTTTGGTGCCGCCGGTGCCCACCTTGGGTCCCCACTACTCTACGGTGTGGGCGCAGGAGGACATGAAGGCCCTTCAGCCGGGCGGAGCACGCGTAAAGTCACAGAATGCCTCGGCCATGCTCAAAAAGGCCGAGGGAATGGTAGAGGAGAGCATCACGGGACCGCTAACCCAACGATTGGTCTCCGCTCTCATGGAGGAGTCGCTGTTGACGCTGCCCAGCGAGCAGGCGGCGGTCGGTGAGCATAGCAACAGCACCACCAGCAGCAGCAATGAGAACACACACTCCCATTCATCCTCCTCGGCGGCTGCAGCTGCGGCGGCCGCCGCCTCTGGCAACTTTCGATCGCTTTCCATGCTGAAACATGGCGTGGGCATTGAACAGCGGCTGAAGAAGGAGCTGCTGGAGAACGGACTGATCGATCCCAGTGAGTTTGCCGCCCACGAGGATGTCGACGAGGTGCTGCTGGAGATCAAGCGCGTTACGGCGGAGATCAGCAGCGTTTCGCAGTTCAACAGCGAGGAGCTCAAGCGTCTTCGTGCCGCCGCCAGCGAGGAGATCAAACGGATTGCAATCAAGCGAAAGTTGGATGTAGTGGACCAGGAGATACTCGAGTGCTACAAGCGAATGCTGCAGTATCGGGCCAAGCGCAAGGGTCACACCATCGAGGAGAAGCAGGAGATTCTGCGTCTGACCAATGAGCAGCGTCTGCTGGCCGATCAGCTGGAGCGCATGCAGCTGCATCTACCAAGCGCCGGCGGCTCGTCCGGTTCCCTCATGGAGCCCAAGATGTAGGACAGGACCCTGGCCTGGGGCTGGTATCAGCTAATGGCCATGCATCAGGCAAAGCGGCAGGTCCGGGACGAAGCGCTGCAGCTGCAATGCTTCTGATAGGATCGGGCCCCCCGCTAACCCTACGCCAGACTGTAAATTAGCCAAGAAATATATATATATATAGCCATGGAGTTGGATGGTTCAGAGAAGGATATATATCCTATATATATGTAAGCACTCGGAGAAAACCTTTTAACATCGAATCTGTACTTTGAATTTTCCCATCAGTATCTCCCCTTCCTTCTCCTTTTAGGCGAATGTACATTAACAAAGATATATCTATATTATAAACCATATAGCGTGTGGCCTGCACGCAGATCGGATGAAGAGTTTCAGTGGCGGAAAGTAATCTAAGGTTGCAAATTCCGAAGCACAGATAATTCTTGTAAGTAAACATTAAAGATATATATATATCTGGCCTGATCCTTAAACCTTAATTTATGGAGCAAATATTGAAAAGAGAATGTAGGATTTTCAAGGAACTATCACCTTAGATTACTATCCGCCCATACAATATAATAAATATATATATATATTTTTTTTCTTTTTTAACATGTATTTATCACACTCACACTGAAAAAAAATACACATACACTTTGTATAGCTTAAGTTATCGCGAGGCAATAAAGTTGTCTTTATCGGGAGTAGACCGTAGATTTTATCCAATGGCTGGAGAAGAGCTACTGCACTGGGCGAACACCTTGAACGCTTTAAACCCTATTCCAAGCCCGGCACGAGCCAAGTGGGCTCTTCTCCGGCGGCAGCGCCGGAAGTGGAGGCGCCTCCTCCACAGGTACTTTCCACCAGCCTCTTGTTTACCCTACCGATAAGCCAGCCTGGCACACACAATCAAAGGCGGCGGTAGCGGCAAATCCGGAGAAACGCTAATTAAAACCAAACAAAGGGGGTTGGTCTTCGATCCGTGGATGCCCTTCCGGAGATCGCAGTTCCCTATCCACACACGACGCTAATCTCTGCATACATTTTTTAAATCAACTTTATTTTGGTAGCAAAAAAATGTAAAAAAAAAAGGTCATTTGGATGAAGTTCAAGGTGCTTCTAACGCTACAAAGTGGATGGTCAAGGTTGAAGGACATGTCCTTCAGGCGGGAAATGATAGTCAGGACACTCCTACCACAAGACGGATTAAGCTGAGTTCTTGGACAATTTAAATTAATATTAATAATTATAAATTAAAGCATTCAATTAGAGGGAGATGAATGTCTTAGACTAGACTTAAGGCTGTTCCAACTATTTTCTAGCAGTATATCATGTCCAAATAAAATATCTTAAGTCTTAATATTAAAATATTACAAAATTTACAGCACAAAAAATTAATTGAATTTTTAATATTCAAAATATTATAGCAAAAAAATATAAAATGTCTTTTAATTTCATAAGTTATTACATTATTCAATTTGTCAAAACTTACATTACTTTTTAAAATTCAGGAAATATATTTAAATTGTAGTAAAACAATTTAGACTTTATCTCTTTATTTATAATAATGTGATTTAAAAATTAAATTATTTATCTTTGTGGTATATTTTAACTGACATATTTGGTATACTTCTATATACCGCTTCAGCGCTGTATTTTTGAAAGGGCCCGATACGGTCATACTGCTCCCGGTTCGGCTTGCTCAACAAGTTCCCAGTTTAAAGTTTGTCCAATTTACTTTGTTACAACCGCGTTAAGGGAAAACAACAGTACTGCAAAATGATCAAGGTATGTGGGTGTCTTAAATACTAATTGCTATACAGCGATTACAGGGGAATTAGTGCAGACAAAATGGCCCGACGACCCGGCGCCCGGGAGCAAAGTCCAATTGGGATTTGAACTCGTGTCTGTGACGATGGCACATAAATAACTGTATCTGTGTCTGTGCACCTTGTACCCGCCTCCAAGTAGTAGGCATTACTTCTTCGCGAGTTATACAATAACATAAAGTGTCATCCTTTTGATGGTTTTATCAGGAACCAAGCCGATAACTCGGGGAGGATTGATATCACCAGTGAGAAATACGATAAACCGGCAGCAGACTTTCATTCCTCTGCCTGGGGGGATCTTCTTTTACTATGAAAAGAAAGTTTGGTGAATATTTGTACCCGGTTTTGGAGATATATATATGCTATATGCTATATGCTATACCTTAGCTTATACTAGATTGATAGATACTTTATGGATTGCAAAAGATACTCCCACTTATAATATATTTTTATAATAACCCCCAGAACGCCGTATCACTGGTCACCGGAGGAGCCTCTGGTCTGGGTCGTGCCACCGCCGAGCGTCTGGCCAAGCAGGGCGGCAGCGTCATCCTGGCCGATCTGCCCTCGTCGAAGGGCAATGAGGTGGCCAAGGAGCTGGGCGACAAAGTGGTCTTTGTACCCGTGGACGTCACCTCCGAGAAGGATGTGAGTGCTGCCCTGCAGATTGCCAAGGATAAGTTTGGTCGCCTGGACTTCACCGTGAACTGTGCGGGAACCGCCACCGCTGTGAAGACCTTTAACTTCAACAAGAACGTGGCCCATCGTCTGGAGGACTTCCAGCGTGTGATCAACATCAACACCGTGGGCACATTCAATGTGATCCGCCTGTCGGCCGGCCTAATGGGTGCCAATGAGCCCAATGTGGATGGACAGCGCGGAGTGATCGTGAACACTGCCTCGGTGGCGGCCTTTGATGGCCAGATTGGCCAGGCAGCTTACTCGGCCTCCAAGGCGGCTGTTGTTGGCATGACCCTGCCGATTGCCCGCGACCTGAGCACCCAGGGCATCCGTATCTGCACGATTGCCCCGGGTCTGTTTAACACCCCGATGCTGGCGGCGTTGCCCGAGAAGGTGCGCACCTTCCTGGCCAAGTCCATTCCCTTCCCGCAGCGTCTCGGCGAACCTAGCGAGTACGCTCAACTGGTGCAGTCCATCTACGAAAACCCGCTGCTCAACGGCGAGGTTATCCGTCTGGATGGTGCCCTGCGCATGATGCCCTAAATGGATGCTGGATATGTTTTCTGGATTTAAATGGAACCCGGAAATTGCTTGATCAGTTTGCATTTATCTATTTTGTAGTATTTAGGCTGGAAAATGTTATTTGTCCCGAAATTATGTAAGAATTCTAAATAAACACACATTTTTCACATTTTAAATTTTGTGGGCAAGTGTTTTAAGCGTTTTCCAACACTTGTTGCCATAAACTAAAGGGTATCAAGGCTGTATACTTTGCATGTAATATAAATCACCCATGTATATGTCGTACGTACAAATTATTTTTTAAAGTATTACAGCTTACAAATGATACCATTTAATAATTAAGACAATTAATTTGCTTTTATTTAAATTTCTTTTAAAGTTATATTAATGTCTGCTATTTGTAGGGTATCTGCACGGCGACTCTTAAAGCTTATTTGCTTTCTTGTTTTCACAGCTTTTAACGCAGGTTGGCAGCCCTCTCATCAAACAAACGACAAATTATCCGGATTCCGGACTCTGCAGCTAAACATAATGCCGCCATATCAACGCTGCGGCGACATCGTGTGTCTTTGGAAGCGGAAGACACGCACCTTTGCCTTCCAGTGCATCTACTGTCCGGATCCGGGGCGCACGACGAACACATTCAAGGACTTCAAGTCGCATTTGGAGACGGAGCACTCGGATTTGTTTGAAGATTGGGAAAAGGAGGACATCAAGCCATGGGTGGAGCTCAGGACTCTGCGCAGCAGTGCTGGCAACGATCCGGAGGCAGTAGCCTCTGCCAAAGAGGAGGATCCACTGGAAACAGAGATGGCGGACCAAATGAAACTAGAGGAATCTTCGCCAGCCGATTCGGAGGCGGAACAGGAGATAGACAGATGGTCAGATGGCGATAGTCAGAGCGTCACGTCCCTGGAATCCACCAGTCAACAGCTGGAAACTGTAATTTAGATTAGTTACATTTTTCCATTAAGATTTACCAACCAATTTTAGGTGACCAGCTCCACGGACACCTCATTCTTCTGGCTGCAGGAGCATCCGATAATGCTGGCATTCATCGCCCAATTGGAGCAGCAACGCCTGCTCTGGGATCTGAGCATGGTGGAATATAAAAACTACAGGCGACGCCGCAAGGCCAGCAAGAAGATAGCCGACGGCTTGAATGCCCAGTTTGCACTGAATCTCACGGGCCAGGATGTGTCGGCGCATGTCAAGCTGTTGCGAGATGAATACCGGCGGGAGAAACAACGCGTGGAGCAGCCCACAGATCCACCGGCAACCGCGGAGTGGTTCTACGAAAAACTGCACTTCCTGGCTAGAGGCCTGCCCCGTCAGCGCCAACCCAAGATGCTGGGCAAAAGTTCCAAAGCGGAGGAGAGGGGTTCTGTGGCCCTGCTGAATCACGCCCAGAACCTGAAGCTCATCGAGCTGTACCGCCAATGCAGACCGAACTGGGACATGCAGGACATGACCTGCCGGCTGCGTACCGTCCGCAAGGAGGCCAGTGATCGCCTGCTGGAGCTGTGTCGCAAGGAGCTGAAGATTCCACTGGAGCCGGCACAGCTGCAGCTCTTTATCCGACGCCTGAGAAACACCTATCATCAGGAGAAATTGCGTCGGCTGCAGAGCGAGCGTTTGGGCAAGGTATTTCGCTCGCGGTCGCGCTACTATGAAAAGCTGGGCTTCCTCGAGCCCCACATGGCTCCCTTCCAGTGCGACCTCTGTCCGGAGATGCTGAGCAGCGTGGACGGCTACCGGGTGCATCGGTCGAAGCATGACGGCAGCCTGCCCTTTGTGTGCCCCACATGCGGCCGAGGCTTCTCCAAGTGCGGCAACTGCACCATTCATCTGCGGCGGCACACGCAGGACTATCACCTGAGCTGTGAGGAGTGCGGCAAGCGGTTTGCCACCACCACGGATCTACAAGTGCACCGACGTTCGCATACGGGGGAGCGACCTTACTGCTGTCACATCTGCGGGGGCCGCTTCAGCACCGTCTCCTTTCTGGAGCGGCACAAGCGGCGGCATGAACAGCGATCGGTGGCCAAGTGCCATATCTGCGGCAAGGGCTTCTTTGAGCGCACTGTGCTCAGGGACCACATCAAGGGGCATTTGGATGTGCGGGACAAGGAGTGTGATGTGTGTCACAAGCGGTTCACCAGTGCCAAGTACCTGCGGCGGCACAAGGAGATCCACGACAAGCACAAGCGGTATCTGTGCAAGCTCTGTGGCAAGGGATTCGCTCAGTATGCGGGGCTCAGCGGGCACATGAAGTCGCATGTTCGCAAGAAAGAAACCGCCGGAGAGGGGGGTAACTCTTCCACCTGATGTTGATCTCCACCCAAGAAGTAGACTGCCAACTGTAAGCCATTAAGCCAATTTTTGCAATTTCCTAGTTCCTAGTTTTAAGAGAGAAGTTATCCTTGACCCTAAGGGCCAACGTCTTCTTTCGATAAATTTAACCAACCATTAACATTATTTTATTTTATTTTATTTGTTATTGTATTTACAAAAGGATATTATATACTCAAAAAATTTTAATTAAAGCTAACATTTTTTTTTTATGGAGATCCCTCTCAATAAGGTTGTTCCCTCTCAATAGCTCCTGATAAGCTGCAGTCCAATAGCCAGGTCAAGGGCCTGGGGGCACTGCTCCACTTACCCACAAATCGCCAAAGTCCACCCCACCCGCAGAAGCTATCGCCGGCAGGCAGAGTAAACAGCCTTCGTGCGATATGGTTATATATTAAGGGAGATATGTCTGGGGCAGGAACTGCATTTCACACAGTTCGCCAGCTAGTTTTTATTTATGTATATTTAAACGAGTGTTTTGGCATTTGTTTGGCTCGTTGCTTATCTTATCGAAGAGTGGCTGGCATTCTGGGACTGTGGAACCATTGGAATTGCTGGAACAGCGATAAGGGCAAGCCCCGACCAGAATGCCAGCCATTCTGTTCAGTTGAAATCGGAGCTGCCTGCGAATTATCCACCATCCGTGAACCACCTCTGATGATAGTGCGTCATCCAAAGTTGCAGAAAGAGGAGCCATAGTCGGGGATTAATAGAGAAGGGAAGAGCAGAGCGGAGCTGAGTCAGGAGAAGCAGCAGCAGTTAGGAGGTGGTGGGAAGCCCAATAAGTGGCTTGTGGTCAGCGGCCAGAGACGTCTTTCAATGGGACAAGAAGTTGCTTTGCTTCTGGCGGAAATCGGCACTTGACAAGCGGAAGAGGTGGGAGTTTAGCACAGTGAGCACTCGATATAGCAGTCTTAGAGGGAGGGGTTCCACATCCCTTCGCATTTTCCTTGTCCCCTCCTCATCAACTTTATTGAGAAAATCCAAATCCAAAGTATCTGTCACACTGATAAGACCTATTGTTCCCTGAAACCAATGACCACTGTGGTCACTATCTGGGCTTAAATTCAATAGTCATAAACTAATTATACCGTTGATCGTTTTTCCGTAGGCACAGTTCTTGCTGCAGGCCGATATCGTGTTCCCTGACGTCACTTGCCACCAGAAACGGAATCAGAGGGGGAACACGAGAAAAGGGAGGAGGAGGAGAAGACTGGTCAGCTGCCGATAAGCCCACCAGCAGTCAATCGAGTAAGCAAAGGCGGGACAGGAGGAGGCGGAGGAGAAGACTGAGAGTGGGAGCAGCCACAGTCCCGATAAACGATCCCAGCGGAATGCAGGCAACGAACCAACGGCCAGTCACGCCTGGCACGCCGGACTCGGCGCACATTGTTATCGGCGCCGCAGGATACGTGGCCCACGAGAGACGCCAGCCGGGTAAAACCCTGATGAACTGTTTCCGCGATCGCGACCGTTCCGCTTCCTCGACGTCAGCATCGTCGTCGTCGCAGGGCGGTGGGCACAATCACGCCTATATGCGTGGCCATAGCGTCACTTCCGGCACCCTGTATCGCCTGGAGGGCAGCAGCGGCTCCATCACCACCCTAGACAAAGCTGGCCGCATGGAGAGCGGACGACCCGATGCCGTGGTGATTCTGCGGGAGCTAAAAAGCAAACCGAATAAGCTGGCGCTGCTCAAGAGCAGCAGCAGCAAGGACCTGACCCGCCTCTTTCTGGACGATGCCAGCAACACGGCCGTGCTGGTGTCCAACACCAGCCTAGATGTCTGCTCCTCCAATTCCAGCTCCGCTGGCAGTCCAGCGGCGGCCAGAACACGCGGCTCCAGGGATCGCAATCAGTCTGGAGCCCGGATGGAGTGCTGCAGCAGCTGCTCCAAGCGCTGGCAGGACCTAAAGCAGCGTATGCACACCCTGGAGCAGGATCTGCTGGCACAGACCAGCTACGGCCAGGAGCTGGAGCAAAAGGTGGCCGACATGGGACGCCAACTGGCGGAGCTGCTCCAGGAGAGGGAAAGGGAGAAGCAGCGCACTGCAGCAAGTTCGGGATCCGGGAATTCCGGATCGGGCAGCAAGCGCCACCAGGCCACGGGAAGTCCCAATGTCCGACCCTCCCGTCTGGTGGCCTGGATGAACCTGGCCAACTGGTTTAAGAGCCGGCCCAGCGTGGAGACGCTGCGCGAGCAGCGCATCTTCTTCGACGAGCCCTGCTTTGACACGGAACTGGAGCTGGTGCTGAGGCACGACCAGCACCGTACAGTGCCCCGGATCGTGGTGGACTGTTGTGATCTCATCGAGCACAAGTACCGCCGGTCCTCGGAGCCCATCGAGGGCATTTACAGGCAATGCGGTGACTACAATAAGATCCAAACGCTCAGGTTCAACATTGATGCCAATGACTATGAGGCGCTGCGTCAGCCGGAAGTCGACGTACACACCCTGACCGGCGTGCTCAAGCTGTTTCTGCGCGAGATCAAGAGTCCGCTGGTCAGCGTCAACGAGGCCAAGACCTTCATAGGCCTGCCCAACCAGTGGTGTAAGTATATGCAAGACCATCAGTATCCATTCAGTATCTGTAATCCCTGGCCATTGGCACTCCACTCTTTTGCTTCCCCGCACAGTGCTCACCGATCTGTCCGTCAAGCTAGACACCCTGAAAAGACTGACACGCTCGCTGCCGGAGTGCAACCGCGACACAATGGACTACATATTCGGGCACTTCAATCGGTGAGTGGTTACCGTTACCCCACCCTCTCCAAATCCACCCTCTTAGGGTCCGCTTCCTTGTCTGCTGGTCTGCTCTGAAGAGTATTTGCAAATAATGATTGTTCCCTTGTCCTGTCCACAGTCTAACCAAGGTGCCACTGCAGCAGATAAGCGCCGAGACGCTGTCCATATCGGTGACACCGACCATTTTTCACACCGTTCCCCAGGGCTGCAACGTGCAGGACATCCAGCAGGTGCTGCGCGAGGGTGAGACACTGGCGGACTGCGTCAAGCTGATGATCGAGTACCATGGTCGCATATTCGAGTGAGTGAGCCAGGCCCCATTGAATACCCGATCCTGGTGATGGTGCATTGGTTCCTTAGTCCCGAATCCCAGCCGCTTTTGCTCCATCTTGTGCTGTTGTTGTCTTTCTCTGGAACGAACAAATGCTTTGCTAACCACGACATCCCCAACTTCAACCTGAACCTGAACCTCTGTACCTGTACCCTTTGCCCCATGTATCCCCCCCACCTTCCCATCGATCCCCATCGCCTGCAGATGCACCGCCGATCGCCGCCTGCGCCGTCTGAGCGTTCGCAACCTGAAGAAGACACTCTCGCAGCCGGACCTGCTTTTCCACAACCTATTTTAAATGGATGGGACTCACAAGGACCAAGCAGAAAGAGCACCGTGTACATATGGAATGACTTTGGGTGCTTAAGACCGCATACAGGCATATATATTCGATTTTTTTTTTACACTTTAAACATAAACTTTTGTATTTATACTTAATAAATTGAGACTTAAACCAAAAATCATAAAAAGACCAAGAATTCATTTGTATTCATTTTTTTTTATATATATTTCCTTTTGTATTTATTTATTTGAACTGCTCTATAACATGGTGGGGTTTTTTTTTCTTCAGGAGGGGAATGTGGGTTGGTGGGGACTGAGACGGGGACGGGAACACTAGAGTTGCCAAGGGAAGAATCTATGATTTCACAATACAGTCTAATCGTCTCTAGAGCTAATAAGTAGTAGATACATATGTATATATATATAAAGATTTGTTTAAAAACCAACTGGTTTCCAGTGCCAAGTGGCCTAGGTATATGCTTTGATGTACGTGCGTATATATTAGATATATGCGTGTGGGTCCTAGGTGTACATGGGGTTCGATCCGAGACGATCTCTAGACTACTTTCATAAACATTAACATTTAAACTTTACGACAGATGCTTGCGGGCTGGGTGTAAACATATATTAAGCATGCTCCTCTGATCACAATTCGGGGCTCAATCGATGCACGATGTATATGAATGATTTATAGATGTAAATAGATAGGTTTCTGGTTCTGAGGGCTTACGAAACTGAGGCCTTGCTCCTTGCCATTCAATCAAAATAAGATACATATCGAAGGCACAGGATTATTGTGTACTCTAGGAGGGGAATCTAACTAAATAACTACTGGGTGTGTGCCATGGCAGCTGCCTCCAAGCCAAACTAAATACTCTGAACTCCAATTTTAACGTTCAATTTGTGATGCGTGATGCCTGATGCCCATTCCTATTCGTTTTCTACTTGAAGAAAGGGTTCTTCGACGCCGATGACTTCATCGTGCACAAGATCTGACGCTCCAGCTGAAAGTCATAGTCCAGGGACTTGAGAAGCGTCGAGATTTCGGGCAGTGTGGGTATCTGCAAATGGCAAATTAGAGCGGGACAGTTGGCATTTCTTGTATCAACTCACATCAGTTCCGGCTTGATTGCGCTGCAGCCTAGCGTCCAGCACAAAGGGCACGCCCTCCAGTTCGGTATAGGTGCCCAGGGTGCCAGTGCCACCATAAGTACCGCGTCCTCCTCCCGCCGGACGTGGCGGCGCCGGTCGCTGTGGCGAGTTTATTTGATAATTGGCTTGTATCTCCTCATAGTCATGGTGCTCAGTCGGTGGCTGTGGCAGCTGGAGACAAATTTATATAAACCACATCTGGGCAGAGATCAAGGACGGTGACTCACCGGTCCACGTGAATTTCGGTGTCCCTGCAGATTGAGACGGTTCAGGGCCTGCTCCACCTCACAGGTGCTTCCAGCGGCGGGTACTCCTCCAACCGGAACTGGCGGTGGCATGCGCACCGGAATGGCACCCGTCTTGTAGCATATAAGCACCCCATTGATGTCGCCGGCCAGCTTAAAGCCATCGGGTGCCACCTTCAGCTTGGAGCAGAGAATAATATCGGTTACGGCCTGGGTGACAGTGCCGCGCTTGGACAGCTTATAGGCTATCTGACGCTTGCGCCAGGCCTTCTGGTCACTGTCGGCGGTGCGGGATAGCAGCGAGAATTCCTTGGGCGGGGCTGTCTTCTCCGCAATGACCCTGGTGGAGAGAGGAGCATAAATAATTTCGAAAGGAAGTATAGAAACTCAAAAACTCACAGGAGTGTCTCCACCACATATTCGGGCAGGCCCTCGGACTTGGACAGACACAGATAGCGTGTGTTTTGTCGTCCAAATATGCTATAGTCGCGCCATAGATCGGCATCCGAATCCTGGTCGTAGGTGCGGTGAATGGCATTAAAGTTTTTCGGGCAGCTGCAATCGAAAGCGAGATGGTTATGGTACATTTAGGCATTCAGACTTTTCCACTAACCGCTCAAAGTCCTCGACAATGTGCAGCGAGGTAATGGGACGATTGTCGGGCAGGATGCCTATAATTGAACTGAACACATTGGTGGCACCGGCCGTCCCAGCTCCGTTGGCTCCCTCCAGCGGTGAGCCGAGCAACGAGGCTGTGGAGAGAATAGCACTATTGCCGCCGCCATTGTCCAGAGATGAGACGCCGCTCAGTATGTGCTTGCCCACCTTGTTCATCCTAACGCCTTCCTTACCTCGACTTCTGTTTGGGTCAAAAAAAAAAAAGTTTCTCAGCATTATAATATATGTATATTTTCTAGGATTTTTCAGTTGGCAATTAGGAAAAAGGTAGAAAAATAATTAAATTTAGGATGTTAAGGGTAAAAAAAAAAATTGTTTCTTTTTGCATTTATCGAATTTTCGATTATAAATCGGAGTTTTTCATAAAAGTACTCACAAACATCGATGTTTTCCCAGTACTAGTTTGAAGAACCTGTTTTTTTCTTTGTCAAAAAAAAAATTCCTGAAGATTGATCTTTTTTTTACAGAATGGACCCTTAATACGAAAGCCTACATGATATTTTCACATTTAATTTGTAACTATAAACGGAAATACGCTGTTTAACTATCCATTTCCTAACCAAGTACATGTACTAATTTGAAAGTGAAAACTTTCTATTACGCTTCAGTTTTAAGTCAAGTTATTCAAGAAATAAGTTATTATCTCCCTGCACCAAGTTTATAAGTCTATAATTTGCTTGGAAGTCTTAGCCAATAATCAGAAAATAACAAGAAAGGAAGCTAACTTCGGCACGTCGAAGTTTGTATACCCTTGCAGATTGCACTTGGATCATTAAGAATCGATTCTGTAATATTAAAAATGATTATATCTCAAAGAAGATGAAAATACGTTAAAAAACAAAGAAGTTACAATTTTTTTCTCTTAATTTTCCGTTTGTTCCTATGGCAGCTATAAGATATAGTCGTCCGATTTTCATAAAATTAAAAACAAAATTCTGAACGAGTATAATATGAACATATCTCAAAAACTATGCAAAAATGTTACAAAACAGCCAAGTTATAATTTTTTTTTCCAGAAATTTATCGAACATTTGTATGGCAGCTATATGATATAGTCGTCCGATCCGGCCCTTTCCCACATATATGGCAGTGAGAGTATATAGAAGACTATATGCAAAGTTTCATTTAGATAACTTTAAAACTAATGGACTAATTTGCTTAGAAACAGACAGACGGACATGGCTAGGTCGACTCGGCTGTTGATGCTGATCAAGAATATATATACTTTATAGGGTCGAAAAGGTCTCCATCACTGACTGAAATTATAATACCCTGCAATGGTATACAAATTTTAAAATAAACTTACTTTAATTTCTTTGGCTTTCAGACCTTCCCCTGATATGATTTTAATTAGTTTGTTTGAGCCTCCACTGATCTGGCGGTGCTTTTTCCCCACTAAGAGACGCGTGATTCACGATCTTGCTGTGCTGGGTTTTTTTGTTTTTTTTTTTTGCATTCTTTTGTAGGTTGCCAGGGCCGGACCCGGTCCGAGTTTCTCTTTGGCCATACAGAGAGATAGATATATACACACATGGCCATTTGGGGGGAGGGGGGCACTTGGGGAATGCGGGGTCAGGCCGAAGCGGAGGGCAGTAAAAATAAACAAAATCCAGTGAGTGCGCCGCACTTTATAATCAGAGTACCCGGAGATGGGTCTCATTTAATTGTGTTTTTTTCGCTTTCCGGATTGTCAATTTGCTGTTTATTTTTTGCTACTGATAAGATATATTATAGGTACTATATATGTATATGGTATTAAAGCTGGACAAGCAAGGTGACGGTTGGATTGAGTCATCCGGAAACTGAATCCAAGAAATCAAAAACCAAATTCGTATTGGACATGGACAAAGAATCAACGGAACAGAGGGTAAACAATATTAATTGGCTTTACCTCTGATTCAGTAATATATATATGTATATATTGGATATTTAGAAAAGAAACTCTTAAACACCCAAATAAGTTAACAACTATGAAATTCATATTTGTTTTCATTTTTCTTTTGCAATATGTATACGTACTTCCTAAGGTTTCGAAATAAAGAAAATCTCTTTGGCGCCCCGGACAAAGAAAGCGGTGGTGGGAGGGGGGGATAGGGGGCTTACAATGTAACTCGAGTGAGAGGGGGGGTTGTCGGCTATGGCTGCCCCCCGTCTGATAACCAAAGTGGAGCACACACACACTTGGGGCTTATAAATAGAAAGACTCCGGGAAACGCTGCACACTTCTCCAATATCCAATTATAAGTGAATATTAATGGCTAATAGAAAGAGAGGAGACGGAGACGGAGACTCCCTAACGTCCCGTTCCACCGCACAGCATCCACTCTCTCACACACACACACAGACGTGGTTAATTACCGTAGAACTCCCAATGGAGCGATTCCGGGTACCCCAATGATTCCCGGGTGACAACCGGCTGTTCACCATTCACAATGTTACCGACGCGCGCGCTCTCTCCGGGCCCGGCCGCTTAATGCATTTAATAGAAACAATTAACAATTAATTCTGTCTTTTTGTTTGAGAAAACAACAACAATAGAGATGGGTCGTCGGTTTCCTCCAGGCTCTCCCGGTCCCGCTAGCACTCTCGCTTGTTATTGTTGCTGTTTCGTGTCACCAAAAAAAAAAAGGAGTTGCTTTTTTGTTATTATGTTTGCACTTGAAAAAAACAAATAGCTAAGAACGTCCGATTTATATGTTGGTTTTTTACAAAATCGGTGTTACCAGACTGAAATTATAAGCAAACCTAAAAATTTAAATAAAAGTGTTACCAGATTAAAGTTGGCTTAGCGGTTATAAACCGTGTCAAATGTAGCAATGGGGTAGAATTTCCAATCGGTTATGTAAAATCCAAACGATACTATCGATTACAGAACCATTTAGTCAGGGGATTCCCCATTTATAGAAATTTCAGAGAATGTGATGTTATTTCTTTTTTTTTTTCGGTTGAATAAATTCCAAATTTGTTTAAGTCACAAAAACAAATCAATGTTATTTTCTTTATTATAATATCTGAAATATTTTAAGTCATTAAAAAAAATCAATTACAAAATCATTGCAAATTTAATAACTTTAGTTTTTATTCTCTTATAAAAGTGCCTTAAAATATATTAAGTTGCAAATCTTTTTAATCGAATTTGCTCATCTTAGCTGCCCCAGGAGATAACTGACCCAATTTGCACAATTATGTATATATCTATTAGATGATCTTAACAATAAATTTATAGAATTATATAAACTAAACGAACTTGCCAGACAAAGAAACTCAGTTGTAACTGAAAGGGCATTGAAAAGGGCATATCGAAAGCACATTATGATTTGCTCTCAAGAATTCATAATTTCTTTTAAAACGAAAAAAAATTAACCAAAAGGAGGGAGATACAAAAACGTTGTTAGCTCCACTCGAAAGGCTTACTTGCTAAATTGGAAGCGCCATGGAAATCGCTGCAGGCGGGAAATCAATTGGAAGGCTGGCCAAAAGTATGCAGTGAAATATTTTATATAGAAAATTTATTATTTTTGCATACTTTCGGGCTGTACATGAAGTGATTTCAAATCCACTGCAATTCCGGTGGCACGCTTGAATAAATATGTATGTTCGCACTGTTCCTGTACTGTGAATAAATACATTTCCGTTTCCGCCGGAAGCTCACTCCTTCGACCGGCAATAGGGCAATGTGGCCTCGCAGGGCTCTGTTTCCGGCGGCTTGGCCATCGCATCGCACTCCGCATCGGCCACCACCACGTCATGCTGGTCTAGGCATACAACGGATCGCCGGCGAAGTGGCGCAGTCGCTGATCCCGTCGGGCGGCAGGTAAGCGGACAGAACTGCCACGGTCCCGGCCACCAGTGGGCCGGGCATGGTTGCTCGGCGCAGGCCCGCGACTGTCGCTGGGGCCTCCGGTTCTTGGCGTGCGTCCAACAGGGCAGCGTGTCGCCCAACACTGTTGGAAATAGAGGGATGTAAGGGAGTGGCTATACGCGGTTCACTACTACTCACCCTTGCCGTTCTCCTGGCACACCGGCTCCCGGTGCTGCACCCCGCCCCCACAGCTGGCGGAGCAGACGGTCCAGTTGCTCAGACGCCACAGGAACTGCCTTCCTACGCTGATGTTCACCGCCGGCAGAGTGAACTCATAGAAGATGCCCGAGTTGCTCTCATTGCCGCGCACAATCGCCTGGGAAAGAAAGATAAAAGGATAATAGATCCACCTTTCCACACAACTTCAATCCCTGTCCTTACGTATAGCGATATGGAATGCTGGATGGGCTGAGGTATTGTGATGGTCTCCTGCTCGTCGACCCGATCGTAGAGGCTCTCGGCGCCGGCTATCTCGAATTCCCCCGGCATAGAGATGAGGCTATCGCCATTCAGATAGAACCGTTCGCTATGGGCGGCGGCCCGTCCCACGGCCAGGAAATGCGGCGAATTGCCCTGCTCCCGGATGAGAATGTGACGCGCCCGGGCCGGTATGGTAACAATTTCCACATAGGCACCATCTTTGGCACCAAATGGATCTCTGAAGACATCCCTTACCGGCTGGCACTGATCGCCAGCGCCGCCACAGACACCGCAACGATCGTCCTGCATCTCCGAGTCGACGATCCAATCGCAACCAACTTTCTGAACGAAACGCGATTTGGGCTCAGGGTTATTGACCAAGGGATCCGTCGCCGGCGTATACCTTACCTTGCAGATGCCATCGATGCACATGTTGTTGGTGCCCAGCGTGCAGGGCGTACCATCCAAAACCGTGGAGCCCCAATTGGCAATGATGGTGTCATCCACATCGCTGCAGAACAGGCGGCAGGGATTATCTGGGAGTCAAATAAGGGAGTATATAACAAGGGAAATTGGATGAATAATCTTGGGTTATATAGTTTTTTGTTTTATGTGACCCCTCACCCTTGTCGAAGAAGGGCAGCCACTTGTAGGTGGCCCCTTGGTAACTGACATTGTCAAAGCGCGCGCATTGCTGAGCCCGGAAGCTGGGCTCCTGCTCGGGACAGGGTCGCTTCCGGCAGATCTTGTAGCGCTTCCGCTCGCCAATGCAAAAGACACCGCCATTGGCCGGAACCGGTGAATCGCATTCCCGGTGTTGGGTGGACACACCGCCGCCACAGCTGCGCGAGCACTCACTCCACTCGCTCCAATCCCCCCAGCCACCATTCACGGCGGTTAGCTCCTCCCGGCGAACGCACTTGCCATTCTGGCACCACTTATTCCTGCCACACATCGTTCCCGGGGCAGTGGGACGCATGTGGGTGACGCATTCGCCATTGACCTTGCACCACAGCGTCGAGCAGAATTCATGGGGGGCGGAGCAGGCGCCCACCTCGCTGTCGTTGGTGAGATTAAACTGAAGCCGGCACTGGCCGCGGGCATTGTACCGCATTCCGGGCAGTTCTCCAGTGTAGTTGTATTCATTCAGCGGCGTCGGTGGATCGTCCAGGCACTCGCCTAAGCCCTGACTGAAGGTGGGGGGGGGGGGGATATAGTATATATAGATATATATATAATCGCAAGACTGTTACTTACTCCAGGAAGTGTGTTATGTACTTGCGGCTACAGTTCGACCAGCAAACCTGCAGGGTGTCCGCTCCAAAGGTGGGCGTCATGATGTGCACAATGGAACCCACTCGCGGATGGCAGCCGATCTTGGCGGTGTCATGGAACATGCCAAAGCTGGGGACAAGAGATCATAATAATTGTTTTTATGTAGGAAACTCCAAGCTCCTCCACCAAAAACCTGATTGTTTTAATGGAATAATAAGTAATGCATATATCTGATTAAAAGCACATAAACAAATAACCAAAACAAACAACCGCCTGGCCACCTGTTGCTCCCGCCCAGGGAGGTTCTGTTTCGTTCCGGCCGGTCGACTTACACAACACCCCAAGCGACACCATTGATCAACAGATCAACAGAATGCCAGATCTCATGGCAGATCCAGTTGGGTGCAAATAAGGAGGAGCCGCGGGGCTTGGTGGCAGGCCGTAGCCGCCGGGCTGACTCAATCGCGGACGGAGCACGCTAGACTCACTGACGGCCACTTGGCGGCACTGGCACAAAATAGAGGCCGGTTTTCAAGCCTAAATATACATATATTAATATTTTAATTTTCATATTTAATTTATTATTTATAATATTATTTATCAGGTGGTATTTCATAATCTCCAAAAAATAAAAACTCCAAATTATAACTCTAAATATTTTAAAAATTTCTGATTATACTCCCTATTTTCTCCCAGTGCAAATCGTCCCACAGCCATTTGTTCGCTTGAAAACTTGGCAACTTGGCACGTTCGACCCGATTTGATTCAATTTCGAACCGAATCCAAAAACCGAATGCCAATCGGAATCCGCAAAATCCACAGCTCCCCCGATGAGCCGGCCAAACCGGACCCGGACAACATCGCCCCTAGATGGGTGTGCGTGTATTGCTAGTGCGAGCCTCAAAGTCTGGGTGTGCCGATGCCGTGATCACAGTGAATCACTTGGTGGTACTTTACATTTTACGAGAATATATACGATATTGTCTATAGCCATTAATTAACAGTTTTAGATTATTTTCAGCCATAGAATTATACGGAGCAAGGGTTAATGTCCGTTGAGGCAGGGGATTTCCTAACTAAACACTATGAATTTGTATTTAAAATTTAAACAAATTATTGTTGGGAAAGGAAGATTAAATATTGAGTTTAATATTAGTTATATTTCATACAAGTTGGATTTAAAATTTAAAGAAATTAATATACTTCAAGGGAAGATTAAATGATATATTTATTTCATATAAATTTATTAAAAAAAGTCACTTATAAATTTATAATTAATTAATTTACAAGTTGATTTCCAAGTGACTGTGACTGCTGCTCTTGGCCATCTCTGACTCTGGCTTGATGTGCCTCCAGCTCTCGACTAATTGAGTTTGAATGGAGCAGGAAGCAGGGGCACCGCGAGAGGTGACACTCTGCGACTGAGACTGGCAACTGGTCGCCGGAGTGGCGACCAAAGTGGGCGGGCAACGCAGGCGATCATTGTCACGACACACACACACACACACACACGCAGGTGTCAAAGCATCCGTCGATTGGACACCATCCCAAAGTCTCTTATATTCATTCATTAAATTGGGCTGCCCATAAATCTTGGCCCGAAGCACATGTGTTGGCTGCGTCTGGCGCTGCAGGTGGCAATGCAAATCGCTGCCGGCAACCTGTCTGGTAGATGTGGATGCTGCCACCGTTAACCATGTCTAGGTTCTATTTCACATAATTAACTCTTAAGCTCTCACTTGGGATTAAACCCAGGACATTTAGCCTAAATAAAGAGAGATTTCTGCTTAAACTCATTGGGAATTATAGCAGAGGGCAAGTGGTAATTTGATGTAGGGGCCCCTTGTGTGTCTTGGACACAGAATATAATTGTTTAAACAAATGATTTCTAAATATTTAACAAGTTTTACTAATACCCAGGACACTTACTTGTGACCCAGTTCATGGGTGATTGTGTGGGAGAGCATAATGCCATTGTCCTCGTTGACGCTGCAGGATTGCTTGGGCTTGCACATGCCACCCACATTGGCCAGGCCAAGGGTCCTGCAGGGATTTGATAAGATTATTAACCCAATGGTTATAGCCTGGCCCACTCACATGCAGTTGTTGGCGCAGATATTCTTGCGTGTGATGAGTATGGCCACGTCATGGTGATGGGGATCCTTCTCGCTGCCCTTGTTTAGCTTGTGCTGCCAACTATAAAAAAGATATACATATATATATCCTAGCTCCCTGGAAGGTTAAATCTATACCTTTATTTACCTGCAAAATCGATCCAAATTCTTTTGGGCATTCTGGGTGAGATTTAGCTGCTGCTGCGACTCCTCCTCGTCCAACTGGATGATCCGCACCACCACAATCTCTATGGAGTTGCCAATGCTGGGATCCTTGTACAAGGCCGAAACCATATTCATGATGGTCAACAGGTAGCCATTGAGGTCCTTGTGAAATGCCGACATGGTGGCATCGGCCACAATCAGTGTCTCCACATGCCGCGGACTGCTGATGGAGCGCCTTCGTCGCGGGATCTCCGGCTGCGTCTCATACTTGAACTTGGTCTTGTGGAGCTGCAGCTTCCGGGGCTGCGATTTCCGCTGGTGATGCTGCCGTCTGTTGGGGTGCTGGTGGTGCTTGTGGTGCCGCCGCCGGATTTGTCTGCCCCCCTGGATCTTGACCTTGCCTTTGGCCTGCCACTCCAGACGCGTCTCCATGCGTCGTCGTGGCTCTCGAGTGCCACAGTTACTGACCTCCAAACTGGGGGAACCCATTGCCGATGATCCCCCGCCGCGTTTGCGCTTGTTACGCATCCGGGACTGCTGCTGCTGCTGATGGTGAAAAAACTAAGTAAGAACAGTCCTGGATCAAGGATCCAGAATCCCAGACTTACCCTTGGCTTCACGGAGGTGCGCTGGAAGACAACGTGCGGATGGCCGTTGACGGGATGCGCCTCATGCTGCTTGGATGGCTCGATAAAGTACTCATTGCTGGCCGTCCGGATGTGGCCCACCTGGAAACCCAATGCCTTAGAGAGGAGAAACACTAGATTGATGGACACTCACCAGTCCCGAGCAGGTGGAGATGGCCACATTGGTGTCCGGCTCGCCGCGCACCTTGCCATGGAAATGACAGTTAAGGTGCCTTGCCGTCAACGAGGATCGGGTGCGAAGGTCACGACGATGCCGCTCCACCACCAGATGCGGGGCCAGGAAGTAGCTATGCGCCATCAGCTCCAAATGGAGCGTCTCATTGGCCAGTGGAAGCTGTAGATGAAGCTCCGCTGGCTCCGGCTCCTCCTCCTGGTCGTCGTGGAAACTGCGTCGCTGGCGATGCCTTCGATGATCACGATCATGGGCATAGGCCAGGGAGTGGGTCATAAATTTGCCATCGGCATGGACGCGACGGGGGACCACTAGTTGTCCCTCATCCGCCACCAGTTCATCGGAATGAAGTCCGAATAGTGGATTGGCTGCCGACGTTTTACCGGGTGCCTCCAGGGCCAGCCACAAGCAGAGCAACGTGATCCGCATCCGAGTCCGCATCCTGCTCTTGCTGTCCATGACCCGATCCTGATCTCCTGATCCACAGCCGTCCTAGCCGTTGTCCAGGCGTTGTCTCAGCAGCATGGCAGCGTTGGCATACTACGGATCTTAGCCTGGTCAGGAGAAGGGTGTGGCTGAGAATGGAGAATATATTTTGTATATTTTACTTAACCCTCTAAGACCCAAGAGTGCCTCAAGGCACTTATTAGATAATTTGTATTATCTAAAAAACTGGGAGCCTTTTAAATTTTTTAATTACACTAGTCAATTCACAATAAACATGTGAACTTATGAGTAGAAGGTTTCAAAGCTCTCTGAAGCTTTATAACAGGACTTTTTTCGTGTTGTTTACATGCAACATGCATTCGCGCGCAAAAATTTTTGTGTGCTTCATATAGTGTTTTTTTGTCTATCAATAAAAGTGAAATATCTTCAAAATCAGCCAAATAAAAATTATTGTTCTAGAAGGTAACATATTAAATAATCCAAATCAAGTTGCATATTTGCAATTTTATAGAAATAGTGCGTTGTAGCAGTGATTTATCTTATTTACCCCTGTTCGATTTACAGGTAAACTACAGTTAGTACACACTTTTTGAGGTCATTTTTGAAATTAAAAGCTACCATTTACCCCAAAAAATATAATTACACTTCGTTTTTTTTAATATTTCTTCGCTTGGGGCTTAGAGGGTTAATTTTTTAATTTTCGGTATACTCTTGCCCTAGAAATCGATTACAACTAATGCAAAAATAATTTAATTTCGAAAATCTATTTATATATATGTATATTTAAATCGTATAATTATTCCACCAAATTTATGATCATTTTGCAGTTACCTTTTCGGATTTCAGTAGCAACCGAGTGAGGTTATTATTATTATTTTTTTTTGTTTAGTTTTTCTTGGTTACAGATCAATCATTGAGGGAATGAGGCAATCAATCTTGACGCACTGCGCCTACATATATAAATACATTTTTTTGTTGCGGCCTTTGCTGATCATCACATTGTGGTTTGAGCCTGGCGCCACCGCATTCCACCAATCATAAGTACTCTACTCTCCATCCCAACCCACCCGATCCAATCCAAGCTGATCCACTCCAAACCGACTTGGAAAGTGACACCGGTCTTGGATTCACCCCTAGCGGGAATTACACAGAACCGAAATAATATTATAAATATTATATATGTATATTTTATATATTATAGTTCAAATATTAAAGTTCAAATAGTTTAGAGATTTTACGATAGCTTCTTCGATATGTGTTTATATTTACTATTCAAATAATGAAAGCGATTATTAAGATACGACATTCTTTTGATTGATTAAGTAAATTAATAAATCTATTAAAATATTTAATAATAGAATTTTCGATATTTTCAATATATGTCTGAAATTATTATTTGTATAAGTGCAAAAATAATTATATTATAATTTAAAATATAATATAAAAAATAGTTAAATAATAATAATAAATAATTAATAAATTAAATAATATATATCAATAGTTTCTGACTAATATTATTCGGATTAACCATACTACTGTTTTAACTATTCAAATATTTAATAGATTTTCGATACTTTCGATATTTTTTTTGATAACAAAAAACCGAAATATAATAAAATATTTTTCAATTAATAAATATAATAAATATAAATAAATATAAATATAATATTCAAAAATTTAAGAAATTATCAGGTTACGATTTTCGATAACATTTATAAATATATCAATAATGAAATATACATCTATCAAATAAAATAGCAAGTTGCTCTGGCATTCAAAGTCGATGCCGCTCTCTGATTAATCCATAAAGATGTCACCCCTTCTTATTTTGAGTGTACCAAATGATTATGGCTATAAAGGCCATAAAAAGAAAGAGACCACTTCCAGATAATAAATAAAAGGTGATTTGCTTTTTGGCTTTTAGCAAACACTTTCGGGCAGTCGAGACGAAGACGGAGACAATGGTTAGGCCAAAAAATAGGTATATGTATGTTTGTGTAGGTATGTCTGTATATATCTTCAGACAAGACACGGGCCATAAAATTAAGCAAATTTTTCGTCGTCTTTTTTTTTTTTTTTTGATTGTTTTTTTTTTTTTGCGGCTCTTCAAAGACAGTAACAATAATAACATATCGAGAATAGCAACAAAAAAGGTTAGCGCTGTCTGGTCATTATCAAAGCAACACGACAACTTAATTATTCAAGAGATTGACGCAGTCATCGGCGCTCTTATCACGATCACGATTTGTAATTTATGATAAATGTTGGCAATTCCATTAATAAAATTAAACAAAAGCTCATTAGCCTCAAAGCCGATTTGCAGTTGAAAGAAAAGCAAAAGATCGGACTCCTTGCCACTCAAGAAAGTCGCCAAATACTCTGCGACAGAGCGGGCTTTCCGTAATCCCTGCTATTTTGGGGACATGGGAGAAGAAATTACGTCATTTTGATACATTATATTGCAGGCAGTGCACGCACCATAAAAATATACAAAATAAATAAATAATTAGCATATTTGTTTTGCTTCAAAAGTAACGAAGAAAAATTATCACCAAAAAGTCGAGCTGATTAAATTTGCAAAGCAACGGCTCTTTCTTTTTTAAATATTATATCAAATTAACCCTTTAGTGCCCAAGACCGCCTCTAGACGGGCAATGTTAAAAACACCGTTATTTTATTATTTTCATTCCTTTTCACACGGTTTTCCGTTTTTTCTAATTAAGGAAAGTCCAAAAATTAAGTTCGTTGCGTTTGGAATACATACTAGAGCTAGCGCAAGCTGCTGTATTCATTTGAAGTTGGAAATTTGTGCAAATCGGACAAAATAATTATTTTGTAGGAAATACAACATGTAAATACTTTTTTTAAAAATTGGAAAAAATTTAGAAAAAAAATTGTTCTGTGTTGCTGACAGTCTCAATGACATTTATAATAAACATTTAAACAAAAAAATTTTTTACCTAATTTTTTGTTGGCCTATCTTCCCAGAACTGCCTTCATGCGGTCCAAGGTTTTAGTCATATAAAACTCGATCCGAGCAAAAGTAAAATTTTTTCCAAAACAAACATTCACTTTTGATACATACGGAATCCAAAAATAATTTTTTAGAGGGTTAAGTTTATTGATTAAACGTAATGAATTTTTAAACAACAAGTAAATTAAAGCTATAAACCAAAATATGAACCAAGTCGAAAGATTTCCAAAAACTTGAATATTTACCCCAAATTAAAAGGGATTGCTGCTAAAACTCATTGGGAATTATAGTGCTGCGCAAGCGGTAATTTGATGTCTTGGACACAAAATATAATTGTTTAGACAAATGTTAATTCAGTTCCTATTTAATAATTAATTAATAATTATTTAAAAGCCAGAAAATTATTAAAATATCCTATATAATATATTTTTTTTTATATTCCAATCCCAAAATATAGTCAAAAATTCAAGATCAATTAAGAGCATTCGCCTGTTGCCAATGATCTTGGCACTGGCGCCTCCGCCGGCACAGGTGCCGTTCTTAATTCCAAATTCAATGCGAACTCATCATCTTGGCCATAATGATGGCAATAAAATATGCGCTTAAATATTGGTTATACCCGAAAATTCCCACTCTCCGCGATCCGTTGACCATATTCCTGTTTTCGATATTTATTCTATTCGAGTCGCGGCGAAACTTGAAAGACTTCCCAGTTAAATTAGCAAGCGCCACATGATCGTATATTAAAATGTTGGTTGCCATTGTCCGGTTGTGTCTCCCATTATGCTGCAATGCCACCTTCATGACTGCGAGAGGCAGGCGGTAGTCGTTGGGTGAATGGTGAATGCCAGTAGGCGCCACTCTTAATTATCAATCAATCAATCACTGCCGCCCGACGGTTCCCTCCATTAAATGTCAGCCAATTGATTGCAGCCTGCAGACTGTCTGTGCCTCTCTGGTCTCCCTGATCTTCCTGGTCTCCTGGTATTACCTGGAACCCCTTCCGCTGAAGCGTCTATGATCAATGATTCCCCGAAAGAGACACGAGTTTGGGAGGGAGGAAATTTTTGCTCTTAAAAATAAATCTTTTAGAAAATCGAAGAAAGTTCCCTCCTTAAAATAAATATTTTAGAAAATTATTGAAAGTTATCTCCTTAAAAATAAATCTTTTAGAAATTCAAAGAAAGTTAACTCCTTGAAAATAATTCTTTGAAAAATTTAAATGATGAATTTGCCTGGTAATTCCCTTTTATCCCATCTCTTCCAATGGGAATAACTTAACATATATTGGAAGCCAGCTGAATCCATTCCCCTGAATGTTAAATCTTCAATGAGGAGGTCTCCCTTCGATCCAAATTCTGAGAAATGCCTCGGTAGTGATCTCATGTGATTGGAAATTTCACTTGAATTGAATCTCAATTTCCTCCGGTTAGGGTGATCCCCCAACCCATTACCCTTTGCCATGTTATTTCTACTTCAATCGTTGGCGTTTTTTATGGCTTCACTAATTCAACTATTTTTTGGGCAATTTTCAAAAATATATATTTATCACCAGAGATTCGTCACCTCTGATTTTGGTCAAGCATTGAGCCAACGATCGATCGATCATCGGTGACGAATATAAATGTTAATGAAGGCCCAAATCAAGATCGGATACACCACGTACACTCCTCCTCTTTCCTGGCCCCACCATATCCGTAGAAAATCGCTCTGCCTGCGAATTTCCGATTTCACTTTGTGTGTGCCCCCAGTCGAAGTCGAAGCAATTTGGACGCCCACCAGTTTGCCGGATCAGACTGGGCCACAGACCGGACCAAAAAAAAAAAAAAGAAAAAACACACACACACAACCAAAAAAAACAGAGCACGCTGGAATGGTTTGGAGCTGGAAGCTGGGAGCTGGAAGTGAAGTGAAGTGGAGTGGAGTGCTGGCTGGAAGCTCCATTCATGTGTTTTGCCATTCATACGTTGTGGATTCATTGAGAAACACACACACACACACACACAGAGATGGAGTGTGGGGACTCGATTTTGGGCTTGAATTTTTTCTATACCCTTTCCTATGGTTATTATGCGAATATTCAAATTGAAAGATTACAAAGATTGGAAATAAATATTTTATATTTCAATATTCAAATCTTTAAACGTTGATATAAAAAGAAAGGTTTTCATGATCATCTTCTAAAGGTAATGATTTTGATTACTGATCAATCATCAATGAATAATACAATCAATTGTTTTAAATAGCATTTAGGATCTTCAAATATCCTTCGGTTATTATGTGAATATTGAAATTGAAAGATTACAAAGGTTTGATATTTAAATATTTAAACGTTCTTTTTTTTTCTTTCTTAATATTCTGTAGATATACAAAAAACTATTATCATGATCATCTTCTAAACGTAATGTCTCTGAATACTGGTGAATTATCAATGAATAATACACTGAGTTGTTTCGAAGCACCTTTAAGCTCTACAAATATCCTTTGATTTAGGTTCTTTAGAGTTTATAACAATATATAAAAATATATTATAAAGGTTTTAAAACTTTAAACAATTTAAATGTATACTCTGTAGAGTATATTACAATTATTTCTCTCTTCTATTTCAAAGAATGATCATAAAATATCTAGTGCCTAAGCATGATCATAAATAATCGAATAATAAAGAATAATCGAATAATCGAATTTAAAGTTTAAAATAAATTTTTAAGCATTCAGACTGCTGCTTATATTACAAATTATAATAATTAATAATAATTTAATTTTACATTTCTGCCACAAAGAGTATCCCTAGCCTCGGTGCCTGTTCTGCTTTTCTTTTATGGGATTTTTTTATGAATGAAATGAAACTTTTCACGTAAAAGCGACGCTTCCATATTGCTCGCTTGGCCACAGTTCGGCACGGTTGGATTGGGTTGGGTTGGGTTGGCTCCCCTCCGATCCTCTCCAGAGCCCCGCCCTCGCCCGGATCGGTGAATCGCCGGATCGCACGTTGTACTCCAGTGTTGTTAATGTTTTCGCTCCTATCTCGGGGCACATTTGAATCTCTATGGCTTCTCGCTCGCGTCGCTGGTCGCATGTGGGCCGAAAATGTATTTTTATGGCAACGTCGTTCGATTTATTATTTCATTTGTATTTTGTCTGCTATTACACACACACACACACACACACACACACAAAGAGTGTGTGTTGTTTTTTTATTTTTCTGTCTTTTTTTTTGCACTGCTGCCATTTCTTGGGGGGATGGGGATGGGGATGGGGATTTGGTTGGAATGGGATGTTCTGCGCGGCGGCGTTTATGGACCGACGACGGATCGGATGGGCCAACTGGTCCCGGCCAAAATGCTTCGGAGCAAATCATTTAATTTCAGTTTATTTGTCATGACATTGTTGCTGCCTGCAGTGTTTGTGGGTGACCATACATGACTTGCGTTATTTTTTATTTTTATTTTTACCGTTTTTGGGAGTTCGCCTGTACTGCGTTTATTTTTTTGTGACTTTTTTTTGGCTCTTTGTCTCTGAGATAAAAAAAAATGGTTTCTTATTTTTTTTTCGCCAGTCTCTGAGATCACACAGGAAATGTGCAAAAGCAGAAGCGAATTAGCAAAGAGGGAGAGGAAGTGGGAATAGCAAAAAGAGAAAAAAAAAACTCATAGACCGTTAAAGGAGGTGTGATAAGATACCAAGATACTCCGGATACAGGTAGATATTGGCCAAAATACGTAATACGTAATTTGCAATGATATATCCCGGGTTAATTGGTGTATAATCCGGATTATTCCGATTTTTATTGATGATAAAAGCCACATATTTGTTAATCGGAAAAATCACTACCATTATTGATCAACAAACAGAAATCATTAAGTATCCATAAACCGAAAAAATATAAGATATTTACTTATCGGTTTTTGGCTTAAAACAGCTTTTGGTTAGTTGAACGATTTTATTGTTTACTTTATAAAAGAATATATATTCAAGCTTTTAAAATTCACCTAGATTTTAGCTATAAAACTCACATAAATATTATGATTAATATAAATAAAGAAAATATTAAGATTACTTTTACTCCAAATGTTTGTTTTATTTATTTTATTTGAAAGCAGTTTATGAATTGTATTACCTTTTTTACAAAATCGAACAAATAAACGCAAACACTGAATATTTTTCCAAAAGAAAACTTTAGCTTTTCTTTGATTTTATGAACCAGTTATTTGTTTTCTTATTTCTATGCCCGTTTAAGTCATTAGAATCAGTTTACTAATATTTTAAAGTTATATGTAAGTGTTATCGTTTGCATCATTATTATTGCAACTTTGCTCAATTGTCGAAAATGAAAAAACGGGCTTACACTAGTTGGTTTTAAAAAATCCTATTGGGAATACCTATCGAAAAGGACTTGATCGAAATTCAATCCTAATCAATAACTGAAGGTCTTCTTTTTTCGAAAATCATTCAATTGGAAAACTCCCCAATCTTATCAGAATATTGAAGATGTATTCTTCTCAACTCACCGATTCCGATAACCAATCCGAATTCGAACTCGAATTCCAAAATGCGCCGTTGATGGAAGCCCGCAAATATTTTAACCGCAAACAAAAGCTCAGAGACGAACGGCAAAAAACAACAGCCAGCAAAGGGGTTTTGTTTTGGATTTTGGTTTGTTTTTTTTTTTTTAATCGTACGTCTTTAGCTTAAGGGGCGGCGGCGATTAAAGCGCCAGGTAGGAGAACTCCGCCGGTCTCTTTCACAACACAATGGGTTTCACAACTCGCATATTTCGGTTCACAGGCACTGATTTTTGTCAAAAAAAAAATAGAAATAAAATGAAATAAATAAATAGGAAATCCTTAGTTGGATTCCAATAACTATTTATATAGTATATAATTTTTATTCGCGATATCTCCGATTATATCCTTGCAAAATGTTCACTGTTTTCGCGGAAACAAAGCTCTTTGAATGCCGGCGCGCCACACTTATTCTCGGAGTCGGGATCGTAATCGAACTCTCGGACTTGGATTTAAATTTGGTTTCAGATTCAGTATCGCCCTGGTGGACCGCTCTCAACGACGCTCTGCGAGCGACTGCTTAAATATTCGAAAAACGAGAAGTTGCCCGCGCACTTGCCAATGCGATCGGGCAGCGAACACCGAGTCGATCTTCGGGTGTTCGAATCTTCGGGTCTTCGCCGCAAAACCAGAAAGTACTCCCTACGAATTAGAGATGAGAGCGGGCTTTTGACCTTAAATAAGATTAGCTTAAATCATGTTGTACTCTTAATATAATTCTGATGATTAAGTGCTACTGATTTTTGAATTTTTGTTCATTATTTTGTTGTAAAAATGTCTTGGAATTTGATGGACCTGCATGCCGATCCCGGATGAGAAATAGTCACGAGACCATCTCTACTCTGAATAGTGCCATGTCCTTGCTAAAATAAAATAACATTAAAAATTATGAATACAAATTATAAACAATATTATACAAGAAAAGTAGACAAAAAAACAACAAATATCATAAAATATTTTGGTTTTATAAAGAAAATAACTTGACAAACTTTATGCATTCTGGGGGGAATCCCCCATTAGTTTGTAATCAACCTCTGGGTGCAACTTGCATTGTTGATCACTTGACAGTGATCACTGTGGCTCCGATGCCACCGCAGACTGTTGCCATGCTTGCTTGCCGTATAATTATAATCGTATCATGCATATCTGCTTTATGGCGTCGATCCGCAGAAATTGCTGCCTTATCTCACCGCTTCCAGAAACTGTGAGATGCTCCAGGAGGGGAGCAGGGATCGGGATCAGGGCGGTGCAACCCGCCAAGGACACACCGTTAAATGCGGGCAATTGCCGGTGGCGGGCCTGGCAACAACAACAACAAACAAAAAAAAAAGGGGAGTAAATTGTTTAAAATTATCACATACTAAAGCTGCCGCGAGGACAATGGACAATGGACAGCAGACAGAAGACAGGAGACAGGAGTGGTTGTCCTCTCCTTCGCCCTGCCGACGAAACAAATCACATTATTAGCCGCCGTCGTTGTTGCACGTTATTTTTAAAAAAACATTTCGTTCGTTCGGGGCCCCCGTTTGATTTTAGGCGCCAAGCCGATGTCGCCGGCGTTTGGCTGCAAATTGTGGCGACACGTCTGGAGCGTGGCAGCAGCATTCAACCGCGCACTGCAAGAAATTGTTGTATAATTTAGTTACTTATTTTAATTATTATATTTCTGTTATACTATATATACTATATATATATTTTTTAATATATTTATTGTACTATAATATTGCATTACAAATGGAAATCATTATAGATTCTGATTTACGAAATATCGTTCTTATTAGTCTTATATTTTTAATAATTAATTATTGTTTAATTTTAATGGTTTGATAATTGTAAAAATTCTTATGTTCGATTGCGCTCTGATGTAAATAATTTAATTATATAAAATAAATTTAAGGAGAACAATTTATAAATATGTATATGAATATAAGGACATTTTCGACAACTGTTCTAATAGGTCTATTAGTTTATATATACTTGTAAATTTATTTTTGATATTGATGGAAATATAATCTAAAAATTTGAATTTAAATGTTAAATAAGTAAATAATATTGTTAGATGCCAAATGGATGAAATTCAGGGAATTTTTTGATATTAGAGCTGATCTAATAGGTCTAAAACTCTATCACTTTAAGAGCCTAATCCATATTTTATGTTCCAAGTATTCAAAGTCTCTTAAAGCATCGACTAAAAATATTTTTAGGTTAAATGATCCAAGAAGATTCCCAACTATGATCTCAAATTAATATATATGTAGTTTGTCAAGTAATTTTTTAGCAATGACACTTTTTTAGTTCAAAAACAATAACTAGGCAATTTGTAATATTTGATATTATGAAACACAAGTTTAACAATTTATTGTTCTTAAATATAAAATATGTCACACAATATAAGGTGTTTTGTAACGATATAAAAATTAATTAACTGGTAATAAGTATAATTTGGCAATTGCTAAATTCACCTTTCCAGAGTTACATTTCAAGTAGTTATTTCTTTGAGTGCACATCATCCATGAGCATCAGATACACTGCGATAAGGCAAAGGACAAAAAACGAGCGTGCAGAAGAGGAGAGGGAGAAAGAGAGAGTGGGAGAGAAAGAGCGCGAGCAAGAGCAGCCGAGATACAAGATAAGAGAGACAGCCAACAGACGCCAGACAACAAAAACCACAGCAACAACGACGCCGCCGACGACGAAGCAGCAGCATCGTCTTTACACTAACAAAAATAATCTAGTCATTTTCCACTTGATTTTACAAGATTTAACAATTGGTGTACAATTATATATCACATCTGTAAATTGAAAAAAAAGGATCCAGTTCCCTTACTTTTTCGTTATCGCCATCGATATGAATTATCGAAAACATATCGGCATTGTGCCAAGTGTATCGCCGACGCTGCCGCTGCGATCCCAACAGATATCAAGCACGTCTCAATCTCAATCATTCAGGGCCGGGCTCCGGGAAAGGTTTATGTAGCTGCCGCTCAATTAACAATGAAAAGTCGGTCTGGTACGTCATAATATATTTTTATCTGATTACCTGGCTGCGGTGAGCGCTAGAAATGGGGGGACAGTCGTGACACGCACGCATCTCTAGAGCGAAATATTCGTACACACGAATAACTGGTAGATCATGCGAGTTTAATAATTATATCAACATTTCCTCTTTAAGAATTATTTAATGATCAATAAACCCCTTTGGGTTTGAGGTGATCCCCCGATTTCCCTTTAGTAACCAATGATTCACTCGTGATTCACGCAACCACCTCCTGTTGGACAAATGGCAGACAGTGGCGCCGTTCACCAGGGACGCCAAATGGGAGCCAGATAGATTCCGCAGATCCAACAGAATCGTGCGTTAGTCCGTCCCCGTCCCGACACTCACACAGACAGGGCGAGTGGCGGCGGCGGCGGCAGTGGCAGTGGCAGTGGCTCCACTCGCTGCCAGTGTGCTGGGAACAACATCATTTTGCTGGCCTGTCTGTCATCCGTGCCGTTTGCATTGTCCACCTCTCGTTGATGTGTGTGTGTGTAATTTTTCGCGTGACTCCCATGTAAAGATTTGATCTTCAACAGATCTCACTAGCGGCGTCTGCCGGCGTCAGTCTCCAGTCTCCGGTCTCCTGTCTCCAGTGAAATGGCGAGCAATAGACCTCCAGGTGGAGGTTGTATCATCTACAATGATGCGAGGGCGGTGTACATATTTGGGAAAATATGAGGCTTGTAGAAAAAGACCACTAGATCTTTATCTACATCCCAGATCCAAAAAAAAAAAACTTCTTTTGAAGAAGGAACCATTTTAAAGGCAGTTTAAGCTCTGTTTCACTCTATTCAAAAATTATAATTTTCTAATATATTTATAGAAATTTTGCTTACAGCATTTGTTATTCCTTTTCAAATATCTGTATCGAAAATAGGTAGAAAATTCAATTCAAAATTGTTTTCAACACTGAAAACAACTAATTTTTCATATATATAAATAGGAAATGCTGTACTGCAGATCTGAAAGTCTCAAAAATGCAGAAAAGTGCATTTTAATTTAAAAAGAAACTGTAACCAAAAATTGTATCCACCAATAACGGTTTTTATAAGCGCCATTACGGTCTAGCGGTCTGGCAACTCCAACTCATTTGCGTTCATTTGCTTACATCTCGGTTTTCCTATTTTTTCCAATGAAAATTAAAGTTTTCCGCAACCCTTTTAGAGCTGTTTACCCCAACTTAAAGTTACTTATGCCAGGAAATTTCATGGACCCTCAATTAAAGACAGAAAAGGGACTTCCCCCTGCGCGGTCTGGCAGCACCCATAGTTCTTGGGAGGAACAGCTGTGCGGCCCGCTTTGCCAACTGAAAATACCAAACAGACAGTTGGCAACGCGGCACGCCGTCACAGTGCGACTGTCAAAGCAAAGCGATAAAAAGTTTGTCTCCGCATTAAAAAAGCCACAGGAATATTTTCCAGCATTTCGGTAGGTTTTTCGCCTACCCCCACCCCCACCGTCGGCCGGAGCTGCAAAACTCCTGGCCAAAGGCCACCTGCAGTCGGCCAGAGACTACGGACGGCAGCGATCGATAAATTGGGAAATGCTGGCAGCCAGATTACTTATGTAATTGTTGGGTTTGAGGATTGCAGCTCTATTTGGTCACTTGTCGTTGCAGAAAATATGATACGGGCACCGCTAGTCAAGGCGCTGGGCGCTCTGGGCTCGCCCACACATCAGATGGCCAGCCGGGCGGTGCGCACCAGCGCCATTTTGGCCCAGACGCCGGCGAAGGCGCCCGAGAAGATCGAGGTCTTTGTGGACGACATTCCTGTGCAGGTGTTGCCCGGCACCACTGTGCTGCAGGTAAGAGATGGGAGTAAGGGAAGCAATTGAGGTTCCTATTATCCCATTACCATTTTCCGGTGATTGCTCTTGCAGGCGGCTGCCCAGATCGGCGTGGAGATTCCCAGATTTTGCTACCACGAGCGCCTGGCCGTTGCCGGCAATTGTCGCATGTGCCTGGTGGAGGTGGAGAAGAGCCCCAAGCCGGTGGCCGCCTGTGCCATGCCCGTGATGAAGGGCTGGCGAATCAAGACCAACTCCGATCTGACCCGCAAGGCTCGCGAGGGCGTCATGGAGTTCCTGCTGATGAACCATCCGCTGGATTGCCCCATCTGCGACCAGGGCGGCGAGTGCGATCTGCAGGATCAGGCCATGGCCTTTGGCTCCGATCGCTCCCGCTTCACCGACATCAACTACACCGGCAAGCGGTAGGGAGAATGATTCTCTTTGGAAGGGGAACAAGCATTACTGCTACTCCTTTTGTGCTTTTGCAGAGCTGTGGAGGACAAGGACATTGGACCGCTGGTCAAGACCATCATGACTCGTTGCATCCATTGCACTCGCTGCATACGCTTCGCCTCCGAGATCGCCGGCGTGGATGATCTGGGCACCACGGGTCGTGGCAATGACATGCAAATCGGAACGTATGTGGAGAAGCTCTTCCTCACCGAGCTCTCCGGCAATGTGATCGACCTGTGCCCGGTGGGCGCTCTGACCAACAAGCCTTACAGCTTCGTGGCCCGTCCCTGGGAGATCCGCAAGGTGAGCAGCATCGATGTGCTCGATGCCGTCGGCAGCAACATCGTGGTCAGCACCCGAACCAACGAGGTGCTGCGCATCCTGCCGCGTGAGAATGAGGACGTCAACGAGGAGTGGCTGGCGGACAAGTCGCGCTTCGCCTGCGACGGCTTGAAGCGCCAGCGCCTGGTGGCACCCATGGTCCGCATGCCGAACGGCGAACTGCAGGCCGTTGAGTGGGAGGGCGCCCTCATTGCGGTGGCCAAGGCCGTTAAGGCGGCCAACGGCAAGGTGGCCGGCATTTCGGGACAGCTGGCCGATCTGGAGGCTCAGGTGGCCCTCAAGGATCTGCTAAACAAGCTGGGCAGCGAGGCGGTTGCCACCGAGCAGGGCTTCGTCCAGGGCGGCACTGACTCCCGGGCCAATTACCTGCTGAACAGCACCATTGCCGGCCTGGAAGAGGCCGATGCCGTGCTTCTGGTGGGCACCAATCCGCGCTACGAGGCTCCTCTGGTCAACACCCGTCTCCGCAAGGCGTACGTTCACAACGAACTGCAGATTGCCTCGATTGGACCCAAGATCGATCTGTCCTACGAGCACGAGAACCTTGGCGCCGATGCCGCTCTAATCAAGGACGTTTGCTCTGGATCGCACGCCTTCTCCAAGGTCTTGGAGGGTGCCAAGAAGCCGGCCATCATTATCGGTGCCGATCTGCTGGAGCGTCCCGATGGCGGCGCCATTCATGCCACCATCGCCGACTACTGCAAGAAGCTAAAGAAGCCGGTGAGTAGAGTTGCGTCTCCCTGAGCACCTGAGTGGCTTCATTGACACGTTGTGGTTCTTGTGGTTGCAGGACTGGAACCCCTTCAATGTGCTGCAGACAAACGCCGCCCAGGTGGGCGCCTTCGATGTGGGCTACAAGGCCGGTGCCCAGACCGCCGTGAAGGCTCAGCCCAAGGTGCTCTTCCTGCTGAACGCTGATGCCGGCAAGGTGACCCGCGAGCAGCTGCCCAAGGACTGTTTTGTTGTGTATATCGGTTCGCATGGCGATAATGGTGCCTCCATTGCCGATGCCGTGCTGCCAGGTGCCGCCTATACCGAGAAGCAAGGAATTTATGTGAACACTGAGGGCAGGCCGCAGCAGACGCTGCCGGGTGTCTCGCCACCGGGCATGGCCCGCGAGGACTGGAAGATCCTGCGCGCTCTCTCCGAGGTGGTGGGCAAGCCGCTGCCATATGACAACCTGGACGAGCTGCGCAACCGCCTGGAGGATGTGGCGCCGCATCTAACGCGCCTGGGTCAACTGGAGCCAGCCGGCGAGGCCGGTGCAGCGGGCGCCGTAAGAAGACGTCCTTCCATCGTTTTACAAGGATCTATAGAATATGTTTCTTTTTCCTTTTGCAGAGCAAATCCATTGGCGGCGGCCCCATTGACATCAAGTTGAAGGAGCTGCGCGACTACTTTATGACCGACGCCATTTCACGCGCCTCGCCCACCATGGCCAAGTGCATATCGGCGGTCAACAAGCAGCAGCGGGAGAACGAGGCCAAGCAGAGCGTTGCCATCTAGGGCGGGCGCCTCTTCTGATCTAAACAAACTAACTAATTAATGTGTTTTTTTTTTTTAACTCTGCTCTTCGCTTGTGGCCCCGCCACTCCCATAAATTACGTACGAACCGTTTTTAGACAGCACCATGAGTCGCCGCAGGATGAGCCAGTCAGCGCAGGAGCAGGATCAGGATCAGCAATCTGTGGCTGCGGCAGCGCTGGGGCAGTTGTAAAGGAGAAAAAATAAGAGTCTTTTTGTTGTTGTTCAAAACAAAGAGGGAGTTATTCAATACGAGAAATAGGAAAAAACAAAATAAAAATGTAATAGAAAAATATCAAGAGAGAGAGATAGTCCTTAATGTGTGGGCAAGGAGCGGTTCCAAAATTGCATTCCCCGTACGATTTCTGGGGGATTCTGATAGGAATTCCCATCGGTGTGAGCAGAGGCTCGATTTGATTCTGTGGAAAACACTGATATATGTATGTACTACGTACATATCAGATTCAATTTCGCTTGGCAGACATTGCCCTCTCGCTCTGTTCCATGGGGAAAATGAGCGACGATCGGGCCCTTAAAAGCTTTTCCACTGATTAAACCTAGTTAGTGGATAACCCCCACAGGTCGTGCTTCGTCACAGAAGGCACAAATCTACATCGCAATTGAATTTTCAATTAGACCAAGTCGAATCGGATATGGGCAACCTACCTGGGCCATTACCATTATCCATGCATATCCGATGAAGGGCAAACAGCCAAGGCATCGAGTTAACTGATTGATTTCTTGAGGAAAGAAAAGGTATTAAATGGGGCCTTACTCCCAAAAGAGCCATAAGTGACAGGAATCCCTGTTGTTGTTTTCCACCAAAGATCAAGATTAAAGGAAAACTCTTGTAGCTCCAACTAGAGTGTACAATTTCAGGTGATTCGTATAGCTACTATTAAAAGATATACATGGCTTAGGACATTCATTTAGCTCGAATTTTCTCCCAACTAAAAAACTACCCAAAAATCAAAAGAAACCAATTTTTTTTTGGTGAAAAATTATATTTTTCTACCGTACATTTAGGGGAATTCATGGTTAATTTCATGGTATTTTTTTCTTTAACAAATTCAAAATTTTGAGTGCATGTCGGATGGGCTGCTTGGGTATCGCGGGTCGCGAGAGTTCCACCGTAGCCGAACGAAGCGTTTATCCCCAGTGCCTCCAGTGCCCAGAGCCCGTGGCTTGCGCAGAGCTACTATTGTGTGGGTTATTTTTTTTTTGTTTTAATTGCGGAAACTTAAACGGAACTGTTGAACTCTTCGATCGCTGGCTAGCGGCAACAACCATTCATCGTCATCAACTGCGGATCCCGCTTAGCTGCAGCAGGTGGCCGGCGTGGGATCGGCTCCGGAGCGCTTGGTAATGTTCAGCCGGGTGAACTCTTCGGCGGTCGTGGGATGAATGCCCACAGTGTTAATCAGCGTATTGATGGTCAGGCCGGACTTAAGGGCGGCCGCGAATCCCTGGATCACCTCACCGGCAACGGGTCCAATGTAGTGGAGTCCATAGACGCGCTGATCGCCATGGCGCTCAGCCACCGCCTTCAGGTAGCAGTAGCGAACGCTCTTTTGGGGGATAAAGAACTCTGTGGGCTTGTAGTACCCGTGGAAAACCTCGATCTCATCGGCACCATACTTCTTTACCGCATCCTCCTCGCTGAGGCCGACGCAGGCATATTCCAGGGGTGTGAATACGGTGGTGGCCACATCCTGGTAGTCCATGCGCTGCTCGGATCCAGCGTACAGCCGGCGAGCCAAGAGACGACCGGCCAGAATGGCAACGGGCGTCAGCTCCGGCTTGCCATAGATAATGTCGCCGACGGCAAAGATGTTCGCCACATTGGTAGCCTCCAATGTGTCCACGGGGATCTTGTCCTTCTGAACTTTAACACCGACCTTGGGCAGGTTTAGATCTTCGATCAGACCCTTGCGACCAATGGCCCACAGCACGGTGTCGTAGAGTTCCTGGCCCTCCTCGCCGGTTTCCACGTTCTGGTACTTAACCAACAGCTTGCCATCGTCCTGCTTCTCCACGGACAGCGGCACGGTCTTGCGCAGGAAGGGAATGCCGCGCTCCTCCATCGAGGAGGCCACCAGCTCGGCCATCTGCTGATCGAAGCCGCGCAGGACAATCGAACGGACCATAACGGTGGGCTCATAGCCGAGGCCCTTGAGGAAGCCGGCGCACTCCAATCCAATGTAACCAGCACCGACGACCAGGGTCTTGCCGGGCTCACGCTCCAGGCTGAACAGATCGTCGCTGGTGATGCCATACTCCACGGCACCGGGGATGCCCGGATAACGTGGTCGTCCGCCCACGGCAATAACAAAGGTCTGGGCGGTGAGTGTGCGTTCGCCGCTCTTCATCTTGGCCACCAAGGTGTGTGTGTCCACAAAGGAGCCCAATCCGTTGATGTACTCCACTTTCCTAGAATCGTAATTATGTTACAGGGATATTTTTCATCGCATTCCAAAGGATTGACTTACTTGTCGCGCAGATCCACACGAGTCACCCAGTTGACAGACTTGATGTGATTCTGCACAGACTGGACAAGCTTGTGCCAGTCCGGCTTGATCTTCTCGTTCACATTCCAGCCGTAGGCGGCTGCCTCATGAACAGCCTCGCCCAGCAGCGAGGCCTGGTGCATCAGCTTCTTGGGTATGCAGCCGACATTCACGCAAGTGCCACCGACGCCCCACTTGGTGCCCAGAGTGGGCGTGGGCTTAACATAGTCCAGGCAGGCAACGCGGGCTCCATTTAGGACTGCCTCTTTGGCGCAGGCCAGGCCAGCTGAGCCGCCGCCAATTACAACCAGGTCGTAATCGTAGGAACCTAAAAAAAATAGGTGGAATTTTAGAGGGGATATAGATGTTTATTAGGCCTATACATATTCCTAAAATAAATGCAATCTCGTCAAGAACCGAATGAATCAACTTGGGTTTCCTCACCCGTTTATTTATTCATTTGCTGTGAATAATTTGTTGATTCATTTTGGAATTGAAAGCATTTTTATCACAGGTTAGCTGGCATTTTTTGGCTACAACGAAGCATCCATAAAACCCTTTAAAACCACAAAAATATCATGATTTTTGCCTCTACCAAATTATCAGCTAATCACTAATCACTTTAAAAATGCCCTTAACCCACTCCTGTCTGCCGCTGGCACCTCGCGCAGGCGTATGTCCAGATAGGCGGAGCGGTATATGCTCCTCCGGTGGCGCGGTTCACCCTCGGTCAGCTGGGAAGCGGGCACAAATTCAAACAGATGCATTGGGATTGAAATTGGAAGCAAGACTGGCGTCCTGCAATCTGCAATCGGTGCCCAGCAATCTTTTCTCCTTTTGGTCCTTGGTGGAAAGGAAGCTTTTCCTAGATGCCAGGCGGCGATAGAGAGCTGCCACATGCCATGCCGCCTTGGCCGCCAGCAAATCAAACTGGGGCAATCATCTGTGACATGACCCCAACGGAGTGACGCCTCCTGAACGCCCCCCAGCTAACGCCCACGCCCTGCCTTTGGTTTGCTTTGGCCCACCGGATTTGCCATGGTTACGCCCTTAAAAGGCAAGGCCTTATCGGCTGGTATCACTCCCACCTAAGCTTTCTGTTTGTTTGTTTAGCTCCTAGATTACTATATGCACAACAATATGTTATAAACAATATCGTCATGCTGCAATTAATTGCTAAATGTTATTACGATGACGGAAGAGGTGGCTGTGACGATGCAATTATCGAAGATGTGTTTGCCCGAACCCCGAGCACCGAGCAGCGATAAGTGGACTGCACACGACAGATATGGTGAAATCATCATCATCATCATGGCCACCACTACCAACCAAAAGGTTCTCGAACATTCCGCAAAGGGTTGTAGGTGGTATCTGTATCGCCCAAGAGCATCTTTGCCTACGAAATTCATACATACTAAGTAATATTCAATATTTTACAAAAAATTACTAATAAATTCTAAATGTATATTGATTTCTTGAATATTTATATTACAAATGCAAACCAAACCAGTTTTCATGAAAGTCAATTAACCATTGATTATCGATTAATTCTAGGCAGATTCTTTCTACAGTTTTCTGCAAATTAAATTGCCTTTAAAGTTAGAATTAGAAAGGGAAGCTACTACTCAACGTCCCAAATCTAGACTTAGCCACCTTTTGTCTGAAAAGCCGTCTTCTTTGCGCCCACAATCAGGGCGCACAGCAAGTGGCTGTATTTGGGGAGCATGATTGATCTTTGGTTGGTATGTGTATGCTAATCTCTCCACCGCCGCTGTATTCCAGTTGGACTTGGTGCGGGGGGTGTGGTGGGCGAACGATTGCCGTTGGGCCGATGACGGTGCAGATGTGGAGTATGTACGAATGCCGGCATATAAAACCCTTGCGAATACGTGCCGCAGATAAGCGGGTCTGTGGTCTTTCACAACTAACGGTTATTGCATAATGCCGGCAGCGGCGAGGTAACAAGAGAAACCCCAAAAACAAAGAAAAACGCACAATTATTGACGCGTAACCCGACTATCGGCGGTCGACCGCCTCCGCGTTGCCAACCCCGACCGATCGTATTGCTGCTATCGATATCGACGCTCACCTCCTTTGTTCCTGATCTGTCGCACCGGCTGGGCGTACATGGCCTGGCGGTCGCAGTGGGGATGCTTGAAGGGCGGCACACCGCTCGCCGCCCCGGAGGTGCTGCCCCGCGACTGTGTGCCGCCATCTTGACGTCCAAGTGCAGCGGAGCTCATGGTTCTCTGATGATGGAGCAGCTGATGTGGAGAGTGAGAATTGTGTTGGAGAATGCCAGAGACGGAGACGGGGCCAGGGCAGAAGTTAGACGTAAAAATCGTCGAGCACTGCCGCACAAACGTGACGGAGCATCTCGAGCTCCACAGGGTGAGCGACATCTTTAGCGGCTCCCTCTCACCCTTGGTTAACTTTCACCTCAATCAGCCCGGGGGGGTAACAATGGCGGTGTTTCGCGAAGAAATTGTGAAAAGAGCGGAGGAACACACAACACAAACGCGTCGATGTCTGGCCGGGAATGCTGCGAAGGCGGTGGGCAGCGGAATGCGCCGATAGACGGCGGTGGCTACGTAACAGAAGCAGCGCAGATGCGAATGCGCGTGGCAAAGCGGAATGCCGATAGCGCAGCTGCGGCAACGGCGGCAGAATCGAAATGAGAAGCAACAGATTATAGAGAAGTTCTGTTAGGCCCATGTGTGCCTTCATTAGCATGCAATTGGAAACGAACGCATTCCAATTAGAAGCGGCCACGGCTGCAGCAACAGTTCCGATTTAGAATTTGAAGCGTTTTTCGAGTTTCGCACGTTTGGCAATGCGCAGTAGTATCGATAACTAGCAGATGGTTGGCAACACTGCCAGCTGTGCCGGCGGCCAGTCAAATGATTTTCCGTTTTTATTTGATACGCCAATAAAGTCGTGTACGGGCCGCCGATAAGCGGACGATCTGGTGAAATCCACGGGAATAGTTGGCCCAACCAGTCACCATAGTTCCTCCGCCGCGAGCGCTTTTTATTGCACCCTCACGACTGGACAACTCATTAGTTGGCCTTAATCTCGAGTGCCAGGCGTAGCGAGGGCCAGAGATTAGATTTCATTCCGCAAGAGATCACATCACAGACGCAGCGACTCGCAGAACAAACGGAAAACATGAACTCCATCTTGATAACGGGCTGCAACCGCGGCCTCGGTCTGGGCCTGGTCAAGGCGCTGGTGGCCCTGCCTCAGCCGCCGCAGCATCTCTTTACAACATGCCGCAGTCGGGCGCAGGCCACGGTAAGCAGGGGGTTAACACCAGTGACCGCTGGACGCGCTAATCGGTGACCGGGCGGCGTGACTCACACCCCGAGAAACTACGCGAACAATCCACAAGAACACAATAACAACTAACTAGCAAAGCTAATCCGGCTTGGGACTTGGAACCCGATTCCGCAAAACGACTACTCACCTTGCACGGGCGCCATTTTCAGTGTCTCCGGGAGTTTGTCCAAGTGGATAAGGCTCAGCGAAAGGATCAGCAACGGATAGTATATGGTGCTGCGACGCGGAAAGAGTCTCTGAGACGACGGTTCGAAGAGAAAACAGTTACTGGTAGTTCCGAACGGAGTGTGTGTGGGCGGTTCGCTTCGACGGCAAAGGCACGAAACGCAGATGGGAAATAAGCGGCGCTAACTTTTTGCAATAGCTTTTGTACGCTTTTCGTCTTTAGTGTGCCCATTCTCGGGGAGCGCCATTGCGGCACGCCAATCGATAGGCAGTGATCGGCTCGGTGCTAGAACTTGCCATCGAATTTCGAAATGTTTTTAAATGGCTTTAATAATTTTCCCCCCACAGGAACTGGAGGATCTGGCCAAGAAGCACGCCAACATCCATATCCTGGAGATTGGTGAGTATTCGATTATCCTTCGTAGAATTTATGAATGAAAAACCGTAAATTGTTGGATCCCCCTTAGATCTGAGGAATTTCGAGGCCTATGACAAGCTGGTTGCTGATATCGAGTGCGTGACCAAGGATCAGGGACTCAATGTGCTCTTCAACAATGCCGGCATTGCGCCCAAGTCCACGCGGATCACGGCTACCCGGTCGCAGGATCTGCTGGATACGCTGCAAACGAACACGGTGGTGCCCATAATGCTGGCCAAGGCCTGCCTGCCGCTGCTGAACAAGGCGGCTAAGCTGAACGCATCCCAGCCGATGGGCGTGGGTCGGGCTGCCGTCATCAACATGTCTTCGATACTGGGCTCCATTCAGCTGAACACGGACGGTGCCATGTACGCGTATCGCACCTCCAAGTCGGCTCTCAATGCGGCCACCAAGTCGATGAGCATCGATTTGTTGCCGCAGCGCATCCTATGCGTCAGCCTGCATCCTGGCTGGGTGCGCACTGACATGGGCGGCAGCAATGCCCCCCTGGATGTGCCCACCAGCACGGGCCAGATTGTGAGGACCATCTGCGATCTGAGCGAGAAGCAGAACGGCAGCTTCCTTAACTTTGATGGCACCCAGTTGCCTTGGTGAAGGGCTCAACCAGTAGCATTTGAACTATCGTGCATTATAATTTCTTGTTTCTTGATTGTTGTTGATTATACCTAACACTTTGTGTGCCTGAAAAGCAGGTTAATAGCTCAAGTGTGAACAAGGGGGGATTACAAATTTCTAGAGACTTCTGGAACGCCTCCAATGATTATATTCCAGGTGAAGTTAAGAGTTCACTTCATCCTTCATTCATTTAAAGTTAAGCGCCTGTCGGGGCTAATATAAAGATAAATCTTGCAGGATTTAGGGGCTCATTTTACCCGGCCCTTTCATTTTATATGGTATTTTAATGCCTTAAGTGGATTTACATAGAAAAATATTGATTTTCTTGCCCCCCGCCCGGAACACAGCAATTTGGAGTGGAGTACCTTAACCTATGGACGTGATAAACACGCAACGTCTTGCCTTGCCTCGCCTCGCCTCGTCTGTCTGCTACTTCTGCCGTGGCGTAACCCTGGCCACAGGCACTCTGGACGGATCGACGCTTATATCCTGCGCCAACGGTGGCAGTCGCATATTGGCCAATCCCGCTCCTGGACCCGCATCTGCTGCTGCACCTGAGCCGCCTTTGGCATCTGGATACGGCATCTGACGTTGGGGCGGCACCATGGCCACTGGTCGGGGTGAGGCTATCTCTGCTGGTGCCGCCACGTAGCCGGGCTGTCCGTCCAGCGGATGGGCCACGCGCTTGCGGAGATCGAGACGTGGGCGTCGGCTGCCCGCGTTGCTGGTGAAAGCGTCTGCCGACACTGGCGGCGGATCATTCCAGCCGGGTGTAAGTGAACCTGCCGATGGGGAACGGGAACGCAAACATGAGATACATCAGGTCTAAGCGTGGAAAGCCATTCAGAACTCACCAGGAAACGCGCCCGACGGCGCTATGTTTTGCCCCGTTGGCGGTGGTGGCGGCGGCGGCAGCGAGGTGTTCTCGAACTGTTGCGGCTGCGGTACGTTCTGCGCTGTCGTCGGTGGCGGTGTCATGCTTCTTTAGGCGGTCCTGTTGCTCCTTTTTCCCGGGTTTTGGTCCCCGATCCTGGCCAGATATTTATTTGGTATCACAATTACTCAGTGCTGCCAGATGCAAATTGGGCTTTCCCCTAAAAAATCTTTACAAAACTTCGTGGCTTCTGGGCACACTAAAACGCTGAAACCCTAATGAACGCGCGGTCTGGTAACGCTAACCCGAAAAAAACCCCGTAATTTTAGGGGAAAAACCCTTGATCAGGAAAAACTGCAATTACTAGAGATGGAGACGTCAAATTTGATTTCCATATCATTTAGCTAAACGTGAAGCACTAGATTAATGTTTCTTGATATTTATTTATGAAATACTAGTAAGCCAGGCGAACTCCGTTACGCCACCTTTGGCAAATTATCCGTTTAATTGAAGTGTAAACCACATTTTTTGTGATGTATTGTGGTTAATGGAATTATCTAAGGACCAAATAGCCCCTGGGATGTTTAAATCACCAAGAACTACAAACTAAGTGGTCCCTATCCGAAAGTCTTTTAGAGACCAACTGAATAGCGGAAAGATGGTTTCAATAAATAGGAAGTTCCGACAATGGAGGAAAGATGAAACTGTCTCGTTGGTGGTATTGCCATAAGGGGTTTTTTCAAGGTAAGCTGATTATCCGCCTTACCAATTTCGGACGGTAGTCCGGGCCTGACGCCCTGGTAGGGATCTGGGGCTCTGAGAGCACAACTGTTGGGACCCTCCAGTGGACAAAACGGATATGGGCAACACCGGGGGCACGGTCTCACCCGCGACGCCTTCGGATAACGAATATTTTCTAGCACTCTATCTCAGGATTCTTGAAATTTGTCCTGAGGTCGATGGCTATGTCGAGGAAGGCTGCTGTTAGGAGCCTGCCACGCTGGTTGGGATCCGCTTAGATGCTGCACACCAGTTGATCTTCGTGTGCCCACGCATTGTCTCAATCGGGCATTTTCCCTTACTACATTTCGTCTCTCCTCGCTTAAGTTCTGTGAATACACTTGTTGCTGGATTGCATGCCTTGTGCGGAGACCGATGTTCACACGTCGTGCTATAGGCATTTTCGACTATAGGCAGAGCGGTTAATTTAACCTCTAATCCACATAATTTACACAGTTCAACTTACCACCCTAAATACAAATGCTGGTTTCCAATTGCACTGATATGAAACGAATAACTTATTTTACTCAAAATTGAACACAATTTCGATTTGTCATAAAATAAACTGAGTAGAGAATTATGGCATACTATGTGTCAGTGTTGGCGCTTTATGCAAAAATGATTTTCCCGCTTTCTGTTGCAATTTTTCCTGAATTTTCTTTACTGCAAAAAATCACAAATTCCGAGACCTTTCCAACGAATGCAAAACCGTGGAAATCGGTTCGTGCGTTCTGGAGTTATTTGATCCCCGCAGAAAACTCGACTTATTTTTATATAATAGATAACCCATAAAAAATAAGTGTTTTTTTGCATTGTTTACATGTACATATACGTAGAATAAGTATTTTTTTCACATCTTCTGAAGGACAAAAAAAGTCCCAGTATTCCGAAAAACTTAATTATTAATTTAAAAATATTACAAAAAATTGGGAAATACATTTTAGAAAATATTTTTTTAAATTGTTCATATCATTAAAATTATCAACAATTTAAGAATATATATTTCTTGAAATTTCTCAACTCAATGTGCAAATTTTTGTAACCTAAAAACGAACACAGAAAAGCTTTTCAAATTGAAAGGAGTGCATTTGTGGCTTTGTTATTACTTCTTTAAAAGTATCATGAAAAGATACCGATAAATATCGATCGAATGTCCTAGAATTATAATATATCAGGTCTTTTACCAAAAGTCATATATGTCACCTTTATTATTATGCATACAAAATATTTATTTGAATATATGTATATCCTTATAAACAATGATTTATTATTTAAATTTATTGCATAATTCTCCTTCGTTTCTTAGACATTTTTGTATACAAAATTACTGTTAACATAAAATTCGGAGACTTGGCGGTCCTGCTAGATGGGTCCAAACTGAAGAAGACCAATTATCCTTGAGACCTCGCGGGCGGATCTGCTTAGGAAGTTCCATTTGACTTTAATGGCGTCAAAAGATATTTCTATTTATTACAAATTTCTGTGATTCCATACCCATACTCCCCGAGCCGTGTGCTCTTTATACGTATTATTATATTATTAATAATATTAGTATTTTTTATAATAGTATGTTTTTAATATTAAGTTAAGTGATGGTTATGCAGAAAATAATTAGTTAAGCTCACAATTTATTGAATGCAAACAATAAAAAGTGATTAAAATGTTTAAATATATTAGTGAGTAGTAGTTGGTAAAATTATAAATATTTTAGGTCCTGTGGAACGAGTCTAAGCTACACTCCTTAGCATAAGTACTTTTACTTGATTATCCTGAAAATTTTATATTTAAGACTTTGTTTTAAATATTTTAAATATATTTTATATATATAAAAGAATGACACACTTTCTTTAAAGAATTTAACATTTTCTTAAATATTAAAATTAAATGTAGGGTCTTGCGATAAATTAAATTAATTTAAATTAATTAATTTGTTTATTAATTATAACATTAAAACAAAAACAAACTAAATTTGTCCAATTGAATGCCCCAAATAATTGAGGAAACACAAGGAAAATGAGTTGGCATACTTGTAGTCGTTGTAATAATTGCATTAGGCCACCTTGTAGGGCTTCCAGGGCAATCGGAGGAGCTGGTATCGGGCACCGGGTTCGGCATGATGACTTAGTTGCTTCTATGGCCTCTTACAATAGCCGCTGTCACACGCACAAGAGTCTTAAGTCTAATCTTGTGCAGTGGCCAGCAGCTGCAATAAGCACCTTTTTATAGAGTCTCGTTGAATCACTGAATCACAGGAAGGATATATTGGGTTTTGGGTTTTAAAATACGGGGTCAACAGTTAGTTGTGGGCTTTGCCGAACTGCTGCTGAAGTGCTAAATAAGTGATGAGGATGCCCCGCGACATATGGTCGAAATTCCAGGCTAGGTTATTCGCGTCGCAGGCGCTTTGGGGGGCCGCGGCACGTTTTTGAATATTATATTAATATGGATCGACGTTGTCGTTTAGCTGGACAGCTGGCTTTTTATTGATTTTCAATTGGAAGTCGCTTTTCTTGGCAAATCGAGAGGCCTTCTCGAGGACGCTAATTAGGTTGGTGAATGGTTTCAATTTCCAGTGATTTGAAATCTGTTTAAAAAGATCTTTCTAAAATCTTGGGGAACGAAACCAAAGAAGTGTCATAATTAGTGGTTTTTATATCTTTTTTTTTTATTATTTTATTTTTTATTTTTTTTTTCGGAATAATTCTAAATCCTTTTAAAACGGATGCCTAGAAGCAGGCAATATTTCTCATATTTCCCTTTTGGTAATTTGTAGAATACATTCAAGAGAGAGATTCAAATGATTTTGAATCTCCTAAAACAAAGGCTGCCTAAAAGTTCTGCAAGTCCTTGGGGTAAATCCCAGAAGAGCTTAATATAGCAATTTTTTCACTTGATTCTAAATCCTTTACAAACTGCTGCACAAAAGTAGGCTATGCTTATTGCATATTCCAAAATAACACGGTGTTTTTATGCTTCTTTTTAAAAAATGGTTTTTAAAATATCTAGAGATTTCTCCTATTATCCTTGGCGCTAGAAAACACTTAACCACCAGTAAAAAAAATGAATTTGTGTGTTTTTCACGATTTTATCCTGTGTGCACTTAAAAAAATAATTGTTTTCATTTTATTTGATATATTTTTTAATTCGCTTTCTCTTTTGTTGTTTGTAGTTTATAGTTTTTTGTTTTATTTTTTAGTTTCTTTTCTAGTTCTGTAGATCCTGGCACCTGCTGCTGGTTGTCGTCCAATTAACGGCATTTAACTGAGACATTGTTCTGTCAGGCGTTCACCTTTTATAGTGCCAGGTGAGAGACGTTGACGTTGCCGTCGACGTTGACAGCGGCAGCGGCGTTGCATCCCTCTTGTATTTAACTTGTTTAAGTTTTCGATATGCCTGTGTGTATGTGCCGTGTGTATAGCGTGTGTGTGTGTGTGGTGTGTGCGCCTGTAAAACCCAAGCCGAGCGCGAAGACTTAGATGTGTGTGCGTGGCGCGGTGTGCGTTTGTGTGTAATATTATTAAGGGGCATTAGTGTGTGTCCCCCGAAACGCTGCCTACTTTTCAGGCTTTTGTCGCGCGACTCTTCTTCGATCGGAAATCGGAAAGCAAGCATATATCGCACATATAGCACCGAAAAGAGAGCCAGACATTGAGGCAGGTTTCCCAAAAGGTGCTTGACCAGCACCCCCCGGGGGAATGGGATGGAAATATGATCTGCAACTGCCCACAATCACTGGGCCCAAAGGAGTCCCATCCAGCTGCAGTGTTCATCCCCATTTTGCGCGGGGTGTTGAAAAATTAAATAACATTTTGACCAAGGGGGAGAGAACGGGGCCGTGGCACTTCTATGGCATCCCCGGGGCCGGGGCATGGGGGCAGCTTGGAATGCTTGGCTGGTCAGCGCCCGTACAAGAGTGCACACCAAACTGGACCTGGTCCGAGTTTGGCCCACTGTGTGTGTCTGTGTGTGTGTGGGGAATCTCAACAAAGGTAATGGCGAGTGAGCGGGGCTTAGCTTAGTATCAAGTGACAGATAGTCTGCGGCAAGGAGGCCAGGCCTGGACAGAGCGGCGATCAGTCGCCGAGGAGAGCCCTGGCCTCCTGCTTGCCTTTTTTCTTGTTTTCTTGGGAAACCATAATTTCCGACAGCATTTGCCGGTGCTTTTCCGGCTTTCCGCCTTTCCGATTTTCAGCTTTTCAGCTTTTCACAACTGTCGTTGTCGTCGTCGTTGGCGGCGCCCGTTAGTATGCAATGCGAAATTATAATTGGTCAGCGATTAAAAATATAAATTTAAATTTTAAATAAGCTAAAATCAAATTTGTGAGCTTGAATACCTATAATAGTTGTTAAGATATATGTGTAGTAATTAATATGCTTAATAAATAATTATATATATATTATTTAAGGCAAGAAAATAACTTTTTCAAGAACAGAGTATAAATATATTTTATGTATTGGTTATTCTTTCAATAAAAGAAACGTAAAAATATTTAAAATTAAAATAAAATTATTGTTTAAGTAAATAACATACAATTATAAATTTTAATCATAAGAGTGATTCTCTTTTTACTATAAAATATATAAATGCTTGTAAAATGTTAAAATATTTTTAGATGAAAGAAATAAATATAATTAAAATAATAAAAATTACAAAATAATAAATGTTATTATTATAAGTAAATACATTTTGTTGCAAGCCCCGAAATTAGTTAGCAATTCATCTTTTATAGGAAATTCCTATAGAATGGCTATAAATATTTATAATATAATACAATTGTATAATAATATAAATAATAAATATAATAATTATAATAAATATACATTAATAACACATACAAAACAATAAAATATTTTATTATTTAAAGTAAATTAATCATTCAGCATGACCAAAACGAATCAGTAACTCATATAATTAATATATTTTTTAATTAAAGAAACGAATATATACAAATCAAAGCTAATATAATATATATCAAATAAAAATAATATTAATTATTATTATTATTTAATTTGAATTATAATTATAATATTAATTAAGTAAAAAGTGCAAAAGATCCATAAAACTGGTTTAGAATTCTTAGATATTATAAATATTCCTATTACTTATAATACTTTCAAAATGGAAAGGAATTACTCAGAAGCCGTTCCCATACTAAAAAAACCTTGATGTTGGTCCTAGGGCAATAAAATATCCCAAAGTCTTAGGCATAAAATAATTAATTAAGCCCCATATATTCCTGAAATCAGGCTAGTTCCTTTATAATGAATTTTATAAAGGAATGAATATTTTTAAATAATTATTAAAAAATTACAACAAATAAATAGAAGCAAATTGCTAACAGCCCTGAAAAAGTTAGCCTGACTTTAATTTTAATATTTAATTACAAATAAATTAATTAAAAAAACAAGGAGAACAAGAACTAGAAAAAATTAAGAGGAAAAACCAGAGATAACTAGCCTTAGTAGACTTTTGAACTTATTCAAAATAAGTTGCAGTGTAAATGATTGCATTTTAATTTAATAACAACTTTTTTAAGCAATATTCAAATGGTTTAAATCACGGAACCTGGGTTTCTATTTCAAAATTATTGCAAACGCGTCTTTGGGGGCGCTGCATCGATGTTGATTTCAATCAATATTCATGAAATAACGTTGTAATTAAATGGGCACACACACACACATCGAGTCCTGCCGGAGGTCCTGTGTGCGCGTCACACGTGTCCTTTGCAGCGAGGAGCAGCGACCTTCGTGCCACGTCACAGTGCTCCAAGATAATCGAGAGCGGAAAGAAATGTGCGAAGAGTCCTTGCCCAGCCAAAGGCGAGCAGCGAGGGGAAAGTGCAAATGTGGAAAATGCGGGAAGTCGGGAACGGAAAAATGACAAGGGGAAAAGGGTAAAGGGAAAGGGCTTCTATAAATAGAAAATTAAAAAAAAAAAAAAAAAAAAAAACTAGGACACACTGCCATTTAAGTCGTTGTAGCCGATAATATTTTTAATTAAAATTAAAGTAATTAATAAAATAATATATATATTTCCAATAAATGTAAAACAAGATAAATCTAATTTAAGTTACACCTAAAAGTATACAATATTTTAGTGCCTCCAGTTTACTTTGCTGCATACTTTTAAGCTGCATTATCAATCGAATTCAAATCTCTTGCTTTTATGTTGACTAATTTTTAAACAGATCCCGTCTTAGTTCCCTTTCCCTTTCATATGATTTTCCCAATTTCATTCGATTTTCGGTTATTTTTTTGAACTGTATTTTGCCTGTTTTCCTTTCGCTTTCACTTTCATCTCGTCGGCATCTTCGTTTCATCTTCGGCCTCCTCGGGCCGCTCGGCACTGGGTTACTGGGTCTGCACATCGCAGAGACTATGACGTCAGCAGTGGCGGCGGCGGGTAAATGGCCTCTGCAGGCTCATCGCCGTCGTCACATGTTGCTATATCTCTCTATATAAACCAGCCACCACCTCCGCCCCGGCCAGGAGCCGCCCTTTCCGTGTTCCGCCACAGGGTCAACAATATTTGGGCTGCCCCTGAAAGTAGGCAGCGATTTGTTTGTGGCGCACGTATTTTTGGGCAGTTTAAAAAACTTCTTCTTTTTGAGTTTTGGTCTAAATATAAGCTGCTCGAGAGAGTCATAAAAAGTGTTGAGTTAAATTTGTATAGCATACTTTTAGACACAATTTGGAGGGGTTTTAAAATCGACAGAAGTTTTTAATTCTGCTCGCTAGAGTTTTTACATATAATTTAAGGATAAAGATGGTTTCTTTGTAAAGAAACTAGTTTTCTATGGACTTTCCATAAAAAGTATTTTAAAATCGAATTACCAACTATTTGTTATCAATTTTAAAATTGTTTATCTAATTTTTAATATTATTTATTTTTTATTATTATTTATTTTATTTATTTATTTATTATTATAATGACATTATTGGGTTACTTACCGAAGGTAGTTTAGAGAAATCTCGGTCTAAAATAGTTTTACAAATATAACATAACAAAAAGTAAGTAATAAATTGATGTCGCATACTTTTGGGCCGCATTTTAAGTGGATTTAAAACCTACAGCTGGTTCTGTATGACAACCAAAAATAAATAATTTATATTTAAATATTTATTATTCACCAAAAAATATTTAAATATGAATTATGCACTTTAATTTCCCATTTAAATGTATTCTCTTGAAATGAGTAAACATTTTGGGTTTATTATTATTATTTTCCTTGGGCAAAATTCCTTGGTGCTTGAAAATAACTTAAGGAAATGTTTACAGATATTTCTCATGGAATATTTGATTTGCCGAAAAACATTGGTTTACATGTGAATAATCAGTAAGCATCTCGTCGAGTTATACAAAAAGCTTTACCTTTTTTCAAAATATTATTTTGTAAGCCTGTGGAAACAAAGGATTAAGTCTGGTGTATGCATATTTTGTTTATTTATGTTCAAGTTGTATTTTTCTAAAACTAAAATACTCACTTATTAGTTGAAGGTTTATTTTTTTATTAACTGATTGTTGCTTTTGTCTGACCCCACAAACGAGCTCAACGTGTCAAGTTTTTGTATTGAAATATTCTCAAAACTTGCTTAGTGGAACTCGCGCGTAGCTCAGAGTCTTCACTTTCACTTATTGTACTTACATCTTAAATATAAAGTTATACTGTAAGAACTCACTGACACTCTCACTTTGAAAACTTGCCACGAAAAAAAAATGTGAGCAAAAAATAAGGAGCACATATTTGATTTTTGGCGCCAAGCTTAGTTAGTTTTTGGCTCTGTTTTATTTTATTTTAGTTTTTTGTATTTATTATTATTTAAGAGACTGGAGGCTGGAGCTGGCCAGGACTGCTGGGCTTGGAGGCGAGTTGCCGACTGATTTTCCCAGATGCCTTCACTGCGAATGTAAACCCTAGCCAGGCTCAAATCGCATCTACTGCGACGCCGACGGCGACTGCGACGCAGCTTCACGTCCTGATGTCGCACAGAGTGTCCTTTGCAGATTATGTCTGGGGTCGCATTCGGGGTCGTTCTTTTCTGCTTTTTTTTTTTTTTTTGTATTTTATTTGGGGCTGTTTCTCAATGAATGTTGCCCAGCGAAGCCACCGAGAGAATCGTTGCAGCTATGAAGACTCCTGCTGCTTCGGCTGCTTCTGCTGCCTCACATCCTGTGAATGAATGCCAGCCGTGACGTCACAGCGCCGCCTTCGTCCTCGCCATTAGCGATTCGATATTCGTGGATTGGTGACTTCGTGTTTTGGACTCGGCACTAGGTCACTGTGTTAGCAGACGCCAGCCGAAGCTGGGCGAACGGAGGGGGCCAGGCGGAGGAGGCAGGACCAGAGGCGTGGCCGGGTTGAGAGCTCCAGACAATGTTACCGCACAGTGGTGCCAGTTGTTCCTCAATTCGAAAATGTTTTAAATAGTTAATCGAATTTTATATTATTTTGTAAACGTTGAATGCCACCTATGTGACCCATCAGCTGCACATTATGGGCCATAGTTTGGGCGCCCAGATTGCTGGCTCCACGGGCAGGAAGCGCAGGCAGTTGTCCAACGGAAGGATCCTAAAGCGCTTGACGGGATTGGATCCAGCAAATCCCTGCTTCTACGATGGCAATGACCTCGAAGGCTTGAGAAGAATTGTGGACATTATCCACTCCAATCCTGGCATGCTGGGCTCCCCGCAGCGATTCCCTTCAAGGATGGCTGCACTGGGCTGGAGACCATCGCGTGCTCCCACCAGCGAGTCGTGGACTACTATGCGGAGAGTGTGTATTCCTCAAATGAGTGGAACTTTCTGGGCCCACGCTGTGATCGTTATGCGGAGCTGCTCGTTGGAAGATACTGCCAGGACACGAGGAGAGTGATGGACTATGCCGCCAGGCCTCACGGAGCTGGGTCTGTACTATGTGGGGGCAAAAGTCTAGGACCCTTGGAGCGCATAAGTATGATTCTGCGAAAGTCAGAAACAACTTTAAATGGTTTTTTGAAGCCCCTGGAACAACTGTGCAAGCCTCCTGGTTTAGATCTAGTTTCCCTGGTCCTGGCTACATCTTTGGGTGGCTCTCTAACTGGAGGAGTGCCACCAGGATGACGGTAGTGGAGGCCTGGGAATGGGATGCCAGCGGCAATGACGTCGACGGCGTCTGCACACCTGTTTGACATTGCCCATCAACGGCCCCCCAGATGAATGGAACACCCGAAGGAGGCCGCCCCGAAACCCAACCCAAAGCAGAAGCCGAACCCCCAGCCGAATCCTATGCCTCGTACTCGCTCGGATTGCAGTTGACACTTTGACCTTATGCAGTTTGTGCGTCCAAGTCAGCAGAGCCGGAGCCGGCCTCCAGTTCTCCACATCTCCAAACCCAATCGGCCAATTATGGACCGACCTTCGCATTTATTTTTAGTGCACTCCTAAAAATAAATCGGGGTCAAAACATATACTAGTAAGAGAAGAGAGAGCCAGGGGCACAAGTAACACACAGCTTCGAGCATTCTTTCTTTTCTTTTTTGTTTTAGTTTTCCAAAATCTTTGATTGTTGATTTTTTGAGTTGTTTTGTTGTTGTTGTAGTTCGATTTTCTGATTCTCCAGATGCCAAATGGCTTGAACTATTGGTACCTGGCCAAGAGCATTGCCTGGTGTGTTGGCCAACTTAACATAACATATCTTATAAACGCGGCGAGAGCAAGAGAGAGAGAGCCCCGAAAGTAGCGTATTTTTATTATGCCACCTATATACATTGTATGGGATCCAACGTCTATATAGATATATAGACCCCAAAGCCATATAGCTTGTATGTATGTATATGTATATGTATACCTATGTATATTCGCCCCGTTAATTCGGGGCTATGTGCATGCGTGGATTTCGGACTAATGCCAAGCACTATTACGTGTATATGTTGGCGTCTAAAGATCGGTCCGATTTAGCATGATTATATATATATGTATATATATGTATATATGTGTATGTATAGCTTATAGTGTGGAAATCATCGTTTGTAGAAGAATGCGTCGTCGATTGTTCTCATGCAAGTGTCTGGCGTTTAATTTTTTTTTTATTTCTGGGTTTCTGTGACAGTTTTGTGGCTACTGATTTCCTGACTGGCAAACTTTAGCTTTATTTATCAATTCAAAACAATAAAGGAAGCTAACTTCGGCCCTTGCAGTTTGCAATTGAATAAGAATCGCGTTTTCAATTCCCAGGTTCATTTTCTCTACATCTACCGATCGCTTCTATGGCAGCTACATATATGATATAGTTGTCCAAATTTCACAAAATTAAAACTGAAAATCTGAAATAATATAATTTAGCCATATCTGAAAAATGATGCAAAAATGTTGAAAAAAATTTATCGAACACTATATATTATAGCTATATTATATAGTCGTCCGATCCGGCCCGTTCCGACATATATAGCAGTGAGAGTATATAGAAGAAGATATGCAAAATTTTATTAAGATAGCTTTACAACTGAGGGACTAGTTTGCGTAGAAACGGACAGACGGACATGGATAGATCGACTCGGCTGTTGATGCTGATCAAGAATTATAATACCCTGCAAGGGTATAAAAAGCCAACGAAGCCATCCTTGAAGCCCTTGCTAAGTGGATAAATTAAGGTTGGTCTCCAAATCTCAATCGAAATTCCAATTGCAATGGCCGTTTTCAAATTTCCTCTTTCAAATTTCTCATCACGCCGCCCTTCCGTTTTGAAATTTCAAAGTGGACAAGTGACCAAGTCCTGTCTGCCCCTTATGTCTCACCCAAAATCAGAGACATCATTTCCATGGACACAATGGCTTCCCCGGGGGGGAGGGCAGACTGCAGACAGGAGACTGACATTCATCTGGTTCTTGCATTATTCCCGCTGCCATAGAGCGCCCTGCTGCCCCATTGATGACGCTGTGGATTTTCATTCACAAAACTGCAGGACTTTCAAGGCGCTGAGGCTGGCAGCTGCTGCTGCTGCTGCTGCTGCTGCAGTGAATGGAAAACGGCCTCTGTTGCTGCCCCGGAAAAGCTTCCTCCCCGCCATCATGGATGCCCGTGTCCTTCGTGGCTCGTTGTTCCTTTTTGGCTAATGAAGACCAATGACGTCCGACATTGGCAGGAAAATCGGAGGAAATCGGGGGAAATGCTGGAAAAATGCTGGGCAAATGGAAGCCTAAAGGGGGTGGGGGCGTAGGGGTGGCGCTGATTGACCTCAGCTTATTGGACCATCAATCAATTAGGCGCCATTTTCCTTTCCATCCATACAAACATGTGTATATAGAATCCTGCATCATGTTGCATGTTGCATGCGCTGACCTCGCTGCTGCCTCCTCCGATGACGTCTGCCGTGGAAACAATGACGTCACACCGAGCGGTGAAAACTAGTGCACAAAGCTGCTGCTGCTGCTGCACAGTTGAGCCAGATGAGCAGATGTCGCACGTCATCAAAAAAAAAAACAAATATTATATATGTATATATGTATATATATATTATAAGACTACATCATAAATTACTTATTTATTTTTTGATTTAATGAAATATTTAAATTTTTCCTTATTTATTAATTATATTTGTGATTTGTTATGTTTAGCCACTTTACTTGAAAAAAGAAATCAATAGATAAATATTGCAAATAATAAAAAATAAACAAATAAAAATTATTTAATAAAAAAATCACTCGCTTGACACTATAATTCCCAACTAGTTCTAGCATCTGCTGAGTGGTAACCCAGCTAAATGTTGAGGTTCTCTCCTAAGCATACAGCGTACAAATAAATATTCTCTCCTAAATTTGCTGCTATTTGTTTTGTTACAGTTTACAGTGTACCGAGAAAACGAGCAGATATCACCGGAGAGAGTTTGAGATCATAGAAATTTCAAGGATCAATAGGAGACGGGGCCTAGACAAATGTGAGTACACCATAAAGTATTTGTTCCAGCTTAAGAATCTGGTAAATCTAATATAAGACAATGATTAAATTAGAAATAACGCTAAGAAATTGAAAATAGAAAACTTGAGCCGAAGTTAACTTCCTTTGTTCCCCAAAAATGATCAAATAAAATTATGAAGATATTCTTAAATTTTAATTAATCTTTTTATTTCCGCATTTTAAGTATACAACATAACTATTTTATTTATTTTAAATATTTTTTAGCTTTTAGTATTGTTAAAAAATTCAAATTTTAAATATTTTTCAACTGAATTCATAAATTATTTTTTTTTTGTAATTCCTAAAAAACGTAAGGAGCATAAACGGCAGCGTAGATTAAATTCATTTTTCCTCCAACTTTCACCAACCGGGGGAGTGGCGGAGTAGAAGATCCCCCTTTCACAGGACGAAGTAACCGAACGCTGGCAGCCTCCGGCTTCGTCTCCCTGATGTGAGTGCGCTGAAAATACAAGAGAAAAAAAAAAGAAACATAAACTGCATCTGCACATATAGCTATGGCGGCGTGTGTATATATATAACCCTAAATGGGTCAGCCAGCGACGACGACGACGACAGCAGCGACAAATAGTTGTCAGGTAGAGCGGGCGTTGCAAGGCCATTGCAAAGGGGGGGTGGGTGGTTGGCTGAAAAGGGGGCACAGCCATGGGGGTCAGAGAGGGTTATGACGTGTGTTTTGCTTTGACGCACTCGCTGAAAAGTTTGACCATCGGCGACGACGACGAGGGTTTGGCTTTAACCCCGAATAAGGCTCAAATCCGGCAAGGGCAGATTTCTTTGTTAGCCAAGATAGGAAAAATGAAAAAAAGCATAAAAAATATGAAAAGAAATTAAGGAAATATACATCAAAATATTTCCCAACATAATAAATATACTAAATAAATATAAATAAATATGTTTATAATCAATCTAAGGAATCTTGCAACTTATTTCAATCTTACATTTTTATTAAGAAATTAAATTCCTTAAATATTTATGTAAAACCTTTAACCAGTTTAGTTATTAATTTACATTATTTTTATATGTGTTACCCCCGGGCAATGTTTCCTGTTTGCCAAAGACCAAAAATAAAGCACAATATAAACGAGATGTTTTCAAACGTCGTTGTTCCCTCTTTTCGAAAAGAAAAACAACATTTCTGAATTCATAAATTAAAAGGAATGATGGGGGCGGCAACAGGCGGACGGGGAGGGTCTGCAAAAATTGTTTTAAATGCTTTCAACGAAAATAAAGGCAAAAATAGATTCATCCAGGCATAGACGAACTGATCAAGTTCCCTACACATGTTCTTCTCTAGTTTTTCATTAGTTTTTCCTCTAGGTTTTCTCTAGTTTTATTATTTGTTTCTAGTACTTTTTTCCCAAGCTAACCCACTGCCCTTTTCCATATCTGCTTCTGATGCTTCCCCCTGGAAGCCATGTTCTATATTTAAATTGTGAAAAACAAAATTGGAAATATACGAGGCGGAAAAAAAAGAACAGAAAGCTATATAAAAAAAAAAAAAAAACGAACATCATCGAAAACACATTTCAAAATAGAGCCAGAGAGAGGGAGAAAGGCAAATTATTTTCAACAATATTGTGTTGTTGTTCTCTGAGCAGAACATATGTACTATATATACATATATATACGATATATATAGAAGACTGTTTCGTGATCGAAACGTTTTATTCGGCAAGCATTTTGCATATACCGATTTAAAGATTTTCGAATTACTTTCAACTGGCGTTGCAAGGAAAGGCAAGGCCCTCCTGTCTACGGGGCGTATGCGTGATTTCTTTGCTGTATCAGTCCCTGTGTGTTGCAGCGTCATCCGCCTATATATATACATATATTATATATATATTCCATACATACATTATATTTAACCGCCATAAAAATAATGCCGCTAAAACATTGATATTAACAAGACACAGATATATGTATGTATTTACAGGGCAAGAATTTACGATTCACAAAACTATACGAAAGTTTAAAGTTATGTTCGGAAAAGTTTTTCGATATCTAGCTGTAGCTGTAATATTAATTGCCTAAGAAAACTCTTGGGTTCAGGGATCTATTGTCTAGTGATTATTAAAAATAATAACAAATTCTGTTATACTCCTAAATAAATATTTTTTAAAGAATCTTTAACTCATAGTTTTAAGACTAATTTTTAATAAGTTTTTTACCTCATATTCTTTAAACTAGTTTCTTTATTTTTATTTATTATTATTATTTTTTTAGTTTTGCCCCGAAAATGTACTTGGAAATTCTAAAGCATAATTCAATAAAGATTTTTAATAGGCTCTTTACCTCATAGACTTTAAACTAGTTTCTTTTTTACTTTTGCTCTGAAAATATACTTGGGAATTCCAAGGCATCATTTTATGGTTATTATCCATGTTAAGGCTTACTGAATACCCTTTAATTAAGATTAACCATTCAAAGATACTGCTTTTATTGTATTTATTTATGTTTTTGTTGAGAGGAGTCCCTTTATATACTTTAAGGTGCTTTAACTAATTGGGAATTGTAATAAAAAATGTAATGTATTTTTCCCAATAATTTTAATTATTTAAAATTTAAATAATTATTAAATTAAATTATTATTAAATATTATTCTATTAAATTTTAACAATTTTCGCCTCAGTGTAATTTCAATTTCGTTAAGGAAACCCAACTGTATGCTTTAGTTTCAGGATTCTGGGCAAAGCTTCCAATCTCCAAGCCCATTCCCATTTCGACTCCTCCTCCTCCTACTTCTTTACACCCCAGATCCCCGACATCCGTATGCGAATCCAAATCGGAATCCGTTCTGGCCTGACTGTGACTGCACTGGCACGTCGTCGTGGCCCCTCCAACTGGAGCAAAACTTATTTTTATCCATTGCATTGAATTCCAAGCGGCTCCGTTTACACCGCCGACACAGGCAGAGGCACAGCCACGGGCAGCATATCGTCGTTGTGGTGATTCTCCAAGCTGCACTGCGTCCGGGAGGAGGGGAGCGGGATTCGGATTCGGATTCGGAACGAGCTCGGCCGAGCACCGTTCGTGTGGGACGAGAACTCTAACGGTGGAACTAGCTTTTTATCGGTATCCATTTCGGTTTTTGGGCAATCTATTTTTAGGCCTCACGCCCAGATACATGGCCAGCGCCACCCGCCACCATCCGTCCCGCTTCTCCTAATCCCTCCCAGCGCCTGCTCTCATTCTCGATCTCGTTCTCCCTCTCTCTCTCTCTCTCTGCGCCGTGAAGGACGGCGGGCAGGTGGGCGGCGTTGGAACGATCCGTATCTGTATCCGTTGGATAGCTGGCCGCCAGAATATAGTCTGCCGTGGATCGTCGGACCGTTCAGTCTTTTTGTGTCGTTCAGTATCATCCGATTCGTGTGATCGACAGCACAGCCGAATTTTTTTTTGCTTTTTTTTCTAATTCCTTGAAGGTGAGTGAGCCTGAAAAGCGGAGCCACAACGCCAGCCAGCCAGCAACACAGAGCAGCGTCAACAAAAAAAAAATTAATAAATAAAACCAAATAACAATCGAACTAAAAGTCAATAATAATAATAGTAATTAAAGACAAAAAACTGTTACCAAAAAAAAAAAAAGAAATAAAATCGAACCAGAAAAGCAATACAAAAAGCAAAGACAACGAACGAAAGCCAAGTTCTATTGGCCATAAACCCAAATATATATCTATATGTATCATATATATCTACATATATCGTGCGTGTATCCCTAAAGGATATATATTTTTTTTTCTTTTTTTTACTCAACATTTTTTCTACTATTTTTTTCAAGTGATAAATGATTTAAGAAAGTGTTAAAAAAAAAAGCAAAAAAAAAACGAAACAAAAGCAAACTCCAAGGAAAAGCCAAAGGAACAAATATATACTTATCTATTTCTATATATTTTTCTTTATTTTTTTTCACGTTATGTAAGAAGTTGCAGTGTATGTGTGTGTGTGTGTGCGTATGTGCGTGACTGTATGTGTGTGGTGTGTGCGTGAAAGCTAAAAATGTATCCAACAGATACAAGATACATTTCGAAAAACAAGCCAAGAAAAGCCTGAAAGTGCCTCAAAATAGAACGAAGCAAAAAGCGAGAATTTTGAGAATCCCAAGAAAAAGAGACAGGAAGAAACACACACTCATACACACACACGCACGCACACTCACACACCCTTACACTTGTACAGAGAGAGAAATATATGGATATCTGTCTTGCCGCACTTTTGGATTTAATAATTTCTACGAATTTCTTGTAGATGTTTTTTTTTATTCGTATTTTTTTTTTATTCTAATTTTTTTTAATTCTAATTTACTTATAAACAAATGTGTGTGTGGGAGTATGCTTTCTTTTTTTTTTCCTCCCAAAAAATCTTGTATCTATAAACAGGTTTATTTTTAAACCCCACACAGACACTAGATACAATAGAATCTCTCGCACTCAGATCCTACATAGTCTATATATCTAGTATATAATCTCTAAAGACTCTGTAGCCGAAGGTCGCCATTGTCAGAAGATTTTTTTTTTCACGCCTTACCTTCCTTGCTAAAAGGTGCGCTAATATATAAATAAACCCTCTAGAACCTGACCATAAGGCAAAACTGAGCGACATAAACAATGTTTAGACAATACAGATTTCAACATTATTACGAAATAATTTAGAAATTATATTTACTTGGGAAATGCAGTAATTTAAATGCATTAAAAATGATTAATTATCAGAAATAACTAAGAAAATCTTACTAAAACAAGCTTTAAGGGGTGAAAACCTTATTCGTAAAATTATTTATTAAAATTCTTAAAAAAAAAACACCCATTATAAGGTTTATTTTGCCTTTTAAAAGTCTAGAAAAGAAATAGAAAAAAGCTTTTAAAACAAAACTATAACAAATTATTAGAAAAACAAGTCACAAAAAAGGTATACCAATATATGAGCTCTCAAATAAGTAATTTTACAATTAAAACCCAAAGGGATTAAGGAGTTTAATGAGTTCAAGGAAAAGTTCTCTCTTAACCTCTCTCTTAACCCCGTCCCTTTGAGATCCTAACAAATCTTCGATATTCCTTGGCATTCATTTGTAATCGGATATCAAAGAGCGAAGCTATTGCTCGCCCACGCAACAGTAAATAGGCGAAAGAGAGAGAGAGAGGGAGAGACCGCTCTCACGAGAGAGTGATCTGTGGCTGCTCCCATATACGGCATGGCCACAGCTGCGTATACGTAATATGCCGCTATATGCATTGCGCATACGCACTGTGGGCGTTAAGAGAGAGAGAGAGAGAGGGAGCCATTGATTTATGGTTTAAACATATCCGCTAAAAAAGCAGAGATATATAGATATAGATATATATATATAGGACATTTGGGAATGATGTCATCGAACATTTCCACTCAGCATTCACCTCCAGTTTCCAGCACCTTCAGCTCACCTCTCGCTTTCCTTCTCTGTTTCACTTGCAGTAACCAAAAACACAAATCAAAATGGCTGATGATGAGGTGAGGTGAGTATCGCTCAATTAGAGATCCCCTCCAGTGAAAACCAGTTGGATTAACACAACATTCCACCTCCCCCCTTTCTCCTGCAGTAAAGCATTATATTCACACTGTACACGCACCGGCATCGGGCTAGGATTCTAATGGAATTCGGATGGCATTTACTGGATTTATGGCTACAATTGAGGTAAGTAGGTTAGAGTTTTAGGGCCAAGCCATACCCCCCGCCACAATGCCTTGCTCTTGCCACCCACAGGATCGCTAAGCAGCGCCCGCCTTTAACCACTTTCGCTTAAGGATCCCCTGCCGAACGACACCGATAATGATAATCAACATCGAAGCTATGTCTGTTATCGTTAGTGTGTGTCCACTGTCCACTGTCCTCTTTTTCTGTCACTCTGTCACTGTCCTCGCCTTGTTTCCGGTTCCGGTTTGTGCAAGGAGAAGCTGCAAAAAGCTATTATTTCGAAAAAAACTATTAAAAAAAATACTTAAAAAATAGATAAACCTTTCAAAATGAAGTTTAACTTTATTTATTTCATTTATTTAAAAGAAAAAAAAAATTACAAATGTTGTTGGTGAAATTAACCTTACAAAGTGAAGTTTAACTATATTTGGGAAACCCAGAGACCAACCTCCCTTCCAGTGTAACCTAAAAAGGATACAAGTTCTTGATTTAAAGAAGATTCCAAAGTAGATTCCTTTCCCGGAATAATAATCGGCCATCTTTGGCAGCTTTCTCCCATGCATAACCATTAGCTGTTTTTCATTTTGTTTATTATAAAAATTTAACTAATCTCATATTTTTTAAATTTCTTTACAGAAAAAGGCAGCAGCTCCGGCTGCAGCTGCAGCTCCGGCAGCGGCCAAGCCGGCGGCTGCGGCACCGGCAGCAGCGGCAGCGGCTGCCAAGCCAGGAGCAGCACCGGCAGCCAATGGCAAGGCGGCGCCTGCTGCTGCTGCTGCCGCACCCGCCGGTCCGCCCAAGGATCCCAATGATCCCAAAGTGAAGGCCGAGGAGGTACACTTGTGTACGTGTGTGCCCGTAACCGTAACCATGTCCGTCTCCGTCTCCGTTTCCGTATCCGTGTCCATGTGCCGTGTGTGCGACTGTCCAGTTGGATGTGGACCCAGGCGAAGCTGAACTCCAATTGTTCTTGTTATTTTCGATTTGCAGGCTAAGAAGGCTAAACAGGCTGAGATCGAGCGCAAGCGTGCTGAGGTGCGCAAGCGCATGGAGGAAGCCTCCAAGGCCAAGAAGGCCAAGAAGGGTTTCATGACCCCAGAGAGGAAGAAGAAACTCAGGGTAAGTTTTGGGTGCTTATCAGGTGAATCTAAAAATGATCCTCATCCACCTTTGAAATCTCTCTCTCTTTCAACAGTTGCTGCTGCGTAAGAAAGCCGCTGAGGAGCTGAAGAAAGAACAGGAACGCAAAGCGGCTGAACGTAGACGCATCATTGAAGAACGTTGCGGCAGTCCCAGGAATCTCAGCGATGCCAGCGAAGGTGAGTTGCCTCGGTCCACGAGTGTCCCCCCTCAGAAAGCAAAAACCCGGCTGGACAGCTGCAAGGCAAGCGGGAATGCCAATCGAAGCTGTAACCTGCCCTGCAGCTGCCGCCGGGTAATGACATAAAAGAAATGATGATGATGATAATGAATAAAAACAATGAATGGAAAAATAAATCGAATCAATCAATAAGAAGAGCGGCAAACGGATCTAGCACATCCGTTTGCCGCAAATTAAACTTAAAATTATAAATGAAAGTTATACAAGTGTCATCTATCGCATACATACACCACACTCACACACTCACCCATATCACATCACATAACACACAAGGACACGAAGCATATGAGTCCAGGATAACCGATTTACCCGCAACACCAACGGATCTCAGCGTTGCAGAGGAGTCTTCTACTAGTCTTAACCGCATTGTGTTGAACATATGTATCTAAACGTGTCTCTATTTCTATCTCTCTTTGTCTGTCGATATCCCATTCCAACATACCCCACTCCAACACTCCAAAACACACCAAAATACACAAACCTACACCAACCTACACCAACACTCCAACATACCAATACTCCAACACTCCAATACCCACTGAGAACAGACACACTCAAAACTCTGATCAAGCAACACTATGACAGGATTAATAAATTGGAGGACCAGAAATATGATCTTGAGTATGTTGTTAAACGCAAGGATGTTGAGGTACACATACACCACCAACTTTTTATGCGCCTCCTAAATACGCCTAAGTCTATCCTCGATCAAAATCAAAAGTCTCGAGCTCTCTTAACGCTTAACAACAACAACAATAAACACCTTCTGTCAGCTGTCTCTCTCTATCTATCTCTTTGTATCTTTTTCTATATATTTTTATATCTAAATCTTGATTGTATAATACACTAGATGTTCGTGGAAGTGTTATGGCCCGAACTAAGCACTAAAACTGTACAGAAAACTCAATAGCTATAGCTTTTCACCACGATAACAGGTCTCTTTCTATATGTCAACTCTATATGCAGAGAAGTGTATATGTTAGGTTATCTCTCTCTCTACCTCCCTCCCTCCCTCACACACTATACACTACAAACTCCTACACCATTCAGTCAATCAATCAACACACACGATACACGACACACTTATCCAGATCGAACCCCCTGTTAACCACACTTCGTTCCCCAGATACTCTTCAGAAAGTTTGTCAGGACTATCACAGTAAGACACTGAAACTGGAGTCCGAAAAGTACGATCTCGAGCACGAGGTAGCCAGAAAGGACTTTGAGGCAAGCAGCCAGTTGATACAGTTGATATACAAATAGAGTTTCAATCTCTCGCAGATCGTAGAACTTGTCGATAACTCTTTAGACAGACACCAACGCAAACCAGCTAAAAAGATATATGCAAATATTGCGGATCTCAATACGTATTTGTGTGTCTGCGTGTCTTTATCTTTATCTTCTTCTTTTTTTGTGTCCGGCGGACTAGCAAACGTAGTTAACCCCAAACGGGGCGAGAACTGTACCCCCGAAACACATCGAGGTGTCTGGGCACCCGAGAATAGATCAACGCACTTGTAGAGCACAGTATATACCATATAGAAAGTAGAGCCCTAGTCTCAAAGCAGCTAACCCGTAAGATAAGAGCCTACAGATCGGGATCTATTATATACTATATATATACAGGACCCGGTCGAAAGTAACTTCGCTGCCTTCAAGTACTAAACAAAATGAAAAAAAAACCCCAGCCGATTGCAACAAATGTCGAGACGATACCTTTTTTGATGTCACCGTATTTGTGTGCGACTTATTTTGCTTTTTGCGGCTTTAGCTTTAAGCTTACTTTTGTGGCTACACAAGATTTTTGGCTTTTTACTGTAGCAAACACTACAATATTTTTTGTATTTTTGTGATTTTGTTCAACAACAAAAGCTTTTACTAATACTAAAACCAAACAAAACAAAAAAAATAATAATATTAATAATAATAAACAACCGTAAACTAGAAGGGAACGTTGTTAAGTAGCGCAGGTACCAGAGGTTAGGGCCAGCCACGTACAGTCATTCCAGAAGTACAGTCACGAACCAAAAACCAAAACAATTACAAACACCGATACCGTTACAGACCTTTACACTTCATGTTGCACGCAAAAACGAAACACTGTCTTACATTTAGAACATATTTGTAGGTGATAAAGAACTCGAGTTCAATCTATAACTTTATATTAATCAAATCTTAATCTAATCCTTCTTTTTCTCGAAAAACGCGCCAACCAAACAATCGAACTATCAAACAATCGAACAAACAAAACCAACAAACAAAATCAAATTGAAACAAAAACAATTTAATGCGTCGTTGTCGTCGTCTCTCTCTTTCTCTATCTATCAATCTCTATCTGTCTATCTCTATCTCTCTATACATCTTTTACACTCTTTCTATCTTTATCTGTATGTCTTTAACTACATCTATCTCTGTTTCTACGTCTATGTCCATGACACTCCTTTCTTTTCCCCCACCCTCTCTGTCTCTCACTTACTCACTTTCTCTTACTTTCACTCTCTATCTGAATCTATCTCTCTCTCTTCTTTGATCCGTACCCGACACACACACACACACACACACGCAAACATACGAACACGCACAACCGACACTCGCACATTGAATCCGAAACAAACTTTGTCGTTACGTCTTCTCAATCACGTTACGCCAACGCGACGTTACTGTTTACCGCAGCCGAACTGCAAACAATATGCAAACAATATTGGCAACGCCTTTACAATTTGGAGGGCGATAAGTTTGATTTAGAACACGTGCAGAAAGTCAAGGCCCAAGAGGTAAATTCCCCAAGATTTACAAACAAGTTTGTCCATGCACCCAAGAAAAAATATATATAAAAAACAAAAAACGAATACGAAAACAAAAATAAGAAAAAGAAACCAAAATCGAATGTTTTTTTCTTACTTTCCTATCAAGCAAAAAAAAAAAAACAATATAAGATATTATACATAAATCGATTATTAATCATAACTTTACTTTACAATTATGCCCTTGATATTTAATTACTTGATTTCATTTCTAAATATTTCCTAATCATATTTTTAGTTTTTTACTGCGATACTTCTGTTCGTTTTACCTAATTTTGATATTGTTTTAACTGCGCTAAACTACAGAAAAAAAAGAAACAAACAAAAAATATCAGAGAGATCTTCTCGCTTCAAACATATTGGCGGCGGCGACGGAGGAAACTGTACCCAGTCCGACCGTGTACATACATCTATCCGCCCGGAAACGGACTGTTTACAGGCACTGTTTCCCCGTCGCCATCGTCATCCCCAAGCCACTTCTTCGGTCCGCCGAAATGGAAGCTTGTAGGACTGTCTAAGGACTACCTTTTGACTAATTGTCACTTTGAACTAAACCCGAATAATATGGACTCGACAAATGGAACGCGCTTCCAATAATGAGACAATAACGTAAACCGTAACGATCGCTTCCGTTCCATTCCGTCTCGTTCCGATCCGGTCCGCTCCGTGGTGTTCCGTTCCCCAAATATCGAATGTCAGAACAGAAACAGAAAAAACCAAGCGAAAATTGAAGAATTGAAAACTCATCGAACACATAACATCTAATGAAGCTGCGAAACAACAAACGATAAGTTATATATCAATAACCATTATTGCGATAAACCAAAAGAAAACTCTATAAACAGTAAATGCCAATCATAACTAGTTTTAGTCATACCTAGATTTAAAACTTTTTATCGAAAAACGTCGATCGCCGATATAAGCTAACGAAATTTAAAATATATATATATATATATATATATATATATATGTGTATACATATATATACAAAAAACAAAATAAACTAAAATCAATCAAAACCAAATCCCGAAAAATAAAATGTTTTTGCAGGCGAATTGCAAGAGATTTGCGAAGAGTATTACGAGCGTATGTATATTTGTGAAGGCCAGAAATGGGATCTGGAATACGAAGTCAGGAAAAAAGACTGGGAGGTACTGCAACAATTTCAATTTCAATTTAAAACGTTCAATTCTCGTTCTCAATCAATCAATTTCAAAAACTCTGAATACAAAAGAACAACCAACCAACCAACAAAACTCACCCAAAGACAGAATGCAACATGCAACAAAATTGTATCAAAACTAAAAATTGAATCGATTTTCTAAAGTATTCATTTGAGTTCTAGTATCATGTTCGTTTCCGTTCCGTTCAGTTCCGTTGTTTCTTTCTTACTTGTTGAATGCGCATCAAAACATGTCTCTTAGTTTGTATCTGTTTTACTTGACTGTTTCACAAAAAAAAAAAATATGAAAAACAAAAAAGAAATAAAATCCTTTTGCGTCCCAGCGCCCCCAGAAGCATATATGTATGTATGTGGGTATCGGTGGGTGCACTATTGTGACTATTTTTCGTACTACTCCCTGTTCGATTTCAATTTTCAATTTAATTCCGAGTTCCAAGTTTCTAACGTCGCTGTTACTCACGTTTAAAGCCAAAAGACTCAAAAAACGGAAACACGAATCAGCCACAAAGTCATCGCTGAGAACGCGAGGATTGCCAACAAATCGTTATCGAAACTATCGACCACTCAACGCATTTCCGGTCCACTGGCACTCAAAGTGTGACCAGATGCCGTGCCACTAGGCACGTGCTCTCAGCGAAGTTATATCCGAACATAAAGTGAGGTTGAATCTGCTCCCAAGCGCACATAAGCACGAAAACACAAGTCACTGGCACCGCCACTCCCCTCCTTTCATATCAAATTGTTAAATTTAACTGGCAATCCAAGTACGCTCATCAGTCACCCCTCTCTCTCTCTCCCTTGAAACAAAAAAAAACTTTATACAATATGCGATAAACGATAAACGCATTAAGACAAAACAAGAATAGAAAACAGCAATGTAGTATTAGTAAATTGCACAACTACAACAACGGCAAGATAACTAGTTTGTTGCACCATTTGTGAACTTTGTTTTGTGTGTGTGTTACTTCTCTTTTTTTCTCTAACTGTAACCAACAATTTGTTTGTGCCGCTGTCGTCGCGTTACAGCCACTACTATATTCAACTGCACTTTAGTCTGTGCGTCCGATCCACAAACACAATTACAATTAAACAATTACAAGCACAAGTACACCAAGCACCCGAGCACACTAGCACAAACCAAAAAAGTACAGTCACGCCCACAGTTACACAGCACACGATTCGCAAAGCAATGCACGCACGCACGCGAAACTTTGCATGCAGCAGTACAAGAAATATACAAAATAAAATAAACACACAAAATAAAACAAACAAAATACACCGAAACGACCGACAAAGCAGCAAAAGCAGCCAAGAACCCCAATCCCGATCAGCCACGACCTATACTGCCCGCTCTGCCCAGCCACCAAATCTATTCCCCGCACTTCATTGTAAATAATGTCAGTGTACATTGTTCTCATTGCCGCTCACACTCTGTCTATCTCTCTGTTTTTCTGTCACTCTTTTTCTGTTTTTCTATTACTGTCTCCTGTCCGCGAAAAGCCGCCAAAAAAAGAAAGAAACAAAAATCTAAAAAATTTAAAAAGAAAAGCAAAGCAAAGAAAAACCGAATTCCAAAGTTGAAAAGCATAAAAGCCAAGCGTCGATTACTTCTCGATTGTAAATCACTTAATGCTAGCCTACTAAACGTGATTACCGATTACCGAGACCGATAACCGTTACACGATTACCCGCCAGGAATCAGCGTGCGCAGCCGAACAAACAAAAATCGAAAGAAAGAGAAACAAGCACAGCAAAGAAATGAAAAAAGCAGATCAGGAAATGCAACACAAAACAAAATAACGAAGGGGAGCAAGCAGAGGATAACGATAACGATAGCGATAGCGATAACGATCCCAATAAGCAGTACCTCAGTACCCCACCAGTCGCCCATTTGGGTTTCAGTCTCTGCTTCCGTTTCAGTTCCAGTCTACGTTTCCATTTCCATTCCAGTTGCAGTTCCAGTCAGGCCAACGTCGCTCGATCTGTCTCACCCACTCCGTATCCGAATCTGACTCTGACTCTCACGCCCCCTCTCTATCACTCTGTCGCTGTTTCACTCTGACTCTCTCTGTCTCTGTCTAGTGTATATATGTATAAACGAAACAATACTCTCTATAAAACTACAAATAAAGCATTAAAGCAAAAGCAATCGACATTTGGATGTTATGCTGTTCAATCAACGAGAGGCGCGAGCTGAAAACCCCCAATAAAGTAGCGCCAAACCACGAAAATCCGAAATCCAACCAATCGAAACCACAGCCAAAACGCAATTACCACTATCCTCGTCTCGCTCCCACTAGGCAGTTTTAGATCACTGAGAACTTGGCTCGTATGGCTGGCTCGCTCGCTCGCACGCACTCACTCACTCACCACTCTCTCTCGCACGCCAGCACGTACCAGTAGCAGTACCTAGTAATAGTTTTAGTTAATAATAGCATTAGCAATGGTAGAGTATCGTATCCCCTATATATATAATATGTCTCTGCATCCCGTTTCCTGTGTCCCCTTTGCATGCTCGCCCGCAAAAAAATCGAAAACCGAAGCCAAACTTCTTCAAGCAGCATTTTGATTTTGATAGTTGCCCGCCGTAGCTGTAGCATTACGTGTCGATAGACCGACTGCCAACAATAGAATATTTTTCACTAATCGCATAACCATTCTCTTCCCAACTCTCTCTCTCTCACTCAACACAGATCAACGATCTCAATGCCCAAGTTAACGATCTTCGCGGCAAGTTGTAAGTACACACCAGCAATTCGATATGTCGGCGATTATTAATCGAATTTTCTACCCTTTCAAACCTGCAGCGTCAAGCCAGCCCTGAAGAAGGTCTCCAAATACGAAAACAAATTCGCCAAGCTGCAGAAGAAGGCCGCTGAGTTCAACTTCCGCAACCAGCTGAAGGTGGTGAAGAAGAAGGAGTTCACGCTGGAGGAGGAGGAGAAGGAGGTAAGTTTCGAAACGGGTATCCACTAGGGGAGTCCTATGTGCTAATAATCGACAATCGACAAACGATTAAACTCTACTCGACGTCGAGACAACATGACACCGATCTTTATATCTGATATCTATCTCTCCTGCCGACGTTTTAGAAAAAGATAAAAGATGCCGCTGTGCTAAAGCAAGCCAAAAAGTGTAAGATTCCTGAGTGTGTGATCCAGAACCAGATTCCTTCTGTTTGTCTTGAGCACCCGTGTGCACCGCAACCGCTCTATATGTCTCTCTTTATATAAATACTATATACTATTTCTTTTGTCGCACACTGATCCGTATCCGTATCTGTCCTTTCTACGATCTGTAGCTGTCTTTAGTCAGTAGTTTGAACCACTCTCACACTCTGTTTTGATATCACACAAACACACGATCTGAACGTTGAAGGTCAATTTGATAGATTTTTATCGATAATATCATCAAGACTACATTCAATATTTATTCTCAAAAAGAGAATATCAAGTTGACCGACAATTATTTCTTTTTTCGACGCATTCTCCTCACTTGATCGATATTTTTCGATAATATTATCGAGACTAAAAGATGTAAGATTTGTTCAATCTTACCTTTATTCTCAAAATGAGATCATCAAGTTGACCGACAATTATCTCTCCTCACTTGTAAATGTAGATCACAGACACAATGTAGTTTTTAGAGCCGGCACCGAGCATCCAGATGTTGTATGTGGCCACCGACTCTTAGATACCCTTACTAATTACGATATATTTTCTTGTTTCTCCTTCGTTTATGCCAACCATGATCGATCCACATCCACATATCCGACGACCCCAATGAGCAGAAGAAACCCGACTGGTCCAAGGGCAAGCCCGGCGATGCCAAGGTGAAGGAGGAGGTTGAGGCCGAAGCTTAAGTGTCCGCACGTCCACTAGTGTCCACAACCGACCCGTGACTCCCGCCCTAAACAATAATTGAAATTATTTACAACAATTATCTGAAGCAATACCATTTATATCAATCTATTAATACAATATATATCTACAAATATATATGCATGTATATATCTCGCCAATATATACATATGTGTCACAATGGATTTTGAACAGAAATGAAGTCAATAAACAACAACAGCAACAACAAATAAATCAACTCTAAGAATCAAAATCAAAACTCAGACTCAAACTCAAACTCAACTGCTACAAATAATTCAGATCAACGATTCAAACAACAGCCAAACATCTGAACACCTTGATGAATTATTGATTATATTTCATTATTTACAAATTATATTTTTTAATGTAAATTAAATTAAATTACAAAAAAAAAAAGAAACAAACAGCAAAGTCTCGCACATTCTTTCTATACATATGTCTAATATCTATCGCTGATCCATTGATCATTATTATTCATTATTCATCATTATTATTCGCACAGAACAACACACCCAAAACACTTAGCAAGGGGATATTATTTTTCAGACCTGGTTTTAAGGTAATTCTTCGCTGAAAGAATTGCCTGGACAGATAAAACCATCTAATTTGTACGATAAAAAAAACTTTGAATTGAATTTCCTCCCCACGAACAAATATTTAACACTTTTCAAGTGTGGCCACGTGGAAATATAAATTAAAAATAGCATATTATATTATATTCTATTTATTTTTTTTTTTTTTTTTTGCATCTATCTCTGCCGATTTCCTGATAATATATTAATTTGTATGAAAGGGTTGCACATTAACTTTCGTCTGCGATTCTTATTACTCTAACCAAAAACCAACTCTTTGGGTGAGGCCTGATTTGTTTTAATATTTTGTCTAATATATGTGGATATTCAGTCAATCAGATACCTAGCATTACTAAAGTACATTTTTACTAGGAATGATTACTTACTATTTTGTATTTGCAAAAAGCTCATTTTTTGTGTATCTATAAAAATGCAGGCAAGTAATCGATAATTTATGTAATTTTTTTGGTTATCGAAATAGTTATCGAAATGTTTAAAAATTTGCAATAATTTTGATTTCTTAAATTTTTAAATTTAAGTTGACTTATCAATTTGTTGGTTTATAAAAATATAAAATCAACAGGCAAGTCGGCTTAGCCCCTTTATTTGCAATAAATTGATCAATAAATAAATAATTTTAAAAATTATACAACAAAATATATATAAAAAACGAAACAAAATATTAATAATCACTCGCTTGACACAATAATTCCCAACTAGTTCTAGCATCTTCTGAGTGGTAAACCATCTGAAAGTTAGGGTTTAGTGGTAGGTAGTGTGGTTGGGTGTTTGTGTGGTAGTGGTTATTCTATCCTAAAGGGGTTTAAGATCAAAAAGAAATCAAGGATATTGATCAATCAGAGGAGCGTAGGACCAATGTGAGTATACAAAATATTTGATATTTAACTTAAAGACCGAAGGCCTTAGATGCTATGGCTCTTTACCCATAGTTAGCTCTTAGTTTAGAACTATTTGTTAGCTTTAGATAAATAAATAAATAAACTTAAAGATCCCGTTAATCTGAACATCAAGATTAAGACTTTATCAAAGATTTCTCAATCTTTGAAAACTGAGTATACCTTCTAGTACCGCGGAATTTAATAAAAATACATTACCACTTGCATTTAGATATGCCAATTATAATAGACTATCCCGGAATAATCAAATTAAAAATAAGAATTCCTCGCTTACAGCCATGTTCAATTGGAGTTTATTAAAAATGATTTCACCAAGAATTATCCCCAATGACTGCATCCATTCCGTATGGACAGAAGCGACACACCTACTTGAAACTTAGGTGCTTAGGGGGGTCTTTGCATCTGGTCGAGTGGCCATCGTAATAATCCCAATGCTAGGATCCGGGAGGACAAGTGGCTGTCCTGCTGTGCACATTTAATCCAATTTATCAAAAATATAAAAACGCCATATGCACCTAATTGATGCTAATACCCTTGGACAGCAAATATTTTCAAAAATTCAATTAGGAAAGCTGTTCCCAGTTAGTTTTTAATAGGGTACTAAATCTGCATACTTTTAATTTAATTTAAATATTAATCCAAAATTGTATACAATTTTTGGGAAAAACAAAACCTTAAAAATCTATAACTAAGCCAAAAATGAACTAAATTCAATTCGGAAAGCATTTTTGTGTTAGACATCATAGAGTTAATAAATCTGCATACTGAACTTAAGTTCTTTTTAATTCCATTTTTGTTGTGCTATTTTTTAACATTTTAACAACACCTTTCTAGATAACTTGAGCCTGAGACTTGAAAAAAAAACGCGTTCACATTCATTTTGGGACTTCATTTATATAAAACTTTGACTATGGTTACATACTACATCTAGACACTAGTTTTGGTTATATCTAAAGTGGAAGGCGTGGGTATCGTTGGAGCCGCGTTGGCCAGACTCCTGCTGGACATGATTCCAGGAGCAGGACAAGTCTTGGATCGCTTAGGCAATGTGGCTGCCCGCAAGTAGGGATTGTCGATATTAGGATTCTCCAGTATTGCCTTGTTTGTGGTGGAGTTGGGTTTGATCTCCAGCTCAGGCTTCTCCTCCTTGGACTTGTCACCGTCCATCTCCTCATTGTCGCTATCGCCCTCCTCGCCGTCTTCTGTAAATAGAGCGAATATCCATATTTAGAAAATGATTTTGGGGGATATTGGGAGAGGCAAAGACGCACCTTTACTGGGTGCATCTTCTGTCCGATTAGCCACTAGGTAATGGTACTCCAGTTCCTCAAAGTCAAACACCTGATCCGTGGGATTCAAAGCGGCAGCATAGGGCGGAAAAGCGGGCTTACAGGCAATCACTAAATGGGAGATTATACAATATAAAAAAAATATAAAATATTTTGAGCGTTGCGTGGCACTTACGGGGAAACATGTTGTCCTCGGTGGGAAAGAGATTGTTCGTCTCCGTGGTCTTGCACAGGAATTTGGTGAGCGCCTTCTCAATGTCCCGCTTCTGGCAGGCGGCCTTCTCGCGGATCGCCTCATACTCCGTCACCGGCTGCTTGTGCGTGGGCGTTCGTATGTATGCATGCGGATCCGGCATCGCCGGGAAGTAGCTGGGCACGTAATGCGGATGCGAGGATTTGCTCCCAGCTTGGAGCAGGCTTAGCTGGCGCTGCTGCGTCTGTTGCGGCGGCAGGGCTATGGGCGTATGGGCCTCCCTCCGCATGTACGGATCCAGGCTGCTGATCGTGATCCCCATATTAATGAGGGCCAGGCTCACATCGCCCACGGTGGGCATTGTGCGTCCGCTCAGCTCGCAGTAGTTGTGCGCCGAGTTCCCGATCTCCACGATAACTGCAAAGGTGAGAGGTGGGAGCTACAACAGGGTACGGACAATGCTTTTATTTAGACTTACGTGCCTGCAGCATCTGGGTGAGCGTCTCCAGGCACTGGTTGCTCGCCTGGCCGGCGCCCTTGTCCAGCAGTAGCTGCGACACCGTCTTGCTCAGCAACCGCCGGTAAGCGTCCACGTTGGGCACGTATACAGCCTCCACCTTCTCCATAAGTCCTTAAAGTTCGGTTTGTTTACGTTTTTGTCAAAAATATAAGAAAAGCGAGCGAAAATACTCTTGAAAACGATGAAACTGTCCTACGGGGAAAAGTGGTGATTTTACGCGGTCGCCATCTGGTCACACTGGAATGGAGCAAAGCTGCCATGACATTGGTCAAATACACGAAAAGTCTGGCAGCACTGGTGAGTTGCCAGACTGAACGTGTACGTAGAGTTGGGAAACTATCGATAGTGGCACCATTCGATATTTTCGATGTTTTGAATACGAAAATTCGATACTATCGATAGTATCGCTTTTTTACCATTCTTTTTGCAAATTAAAGTTATAGCAATTTAAAATAGAATTATATTACTACTAGCGGACCCGGCGAACTTTATCTCGCCCCAACTTCGACTGATTAAAACAAATTAAATTGAGACGTTCCGTTTCTACTTTGACGTACATTATTACCTTACCTTATTCCTATCTTCTCCTAAAATTTAAATTCAAAATTAGTTGATAATCAAAAAAAAGTGATGACTTTTAAACAAACCTTTCGTTGGATTGACAAATTTTTTTGACCTGAAATTAGTGCAGAGCGATCTGATATACAATGTTTTTTGTTTTGTTATCCGGTGCAAAAATAAATAATGATGACGGCTTTCCCACACGCGAACAGGCTACGTATAGCTGGCCATGTGAAAGACATGGATATTCCAGATGTATCCCGCAGACTTCCAACGATTGGCCTTGCGATTTATTGATTGTCATCGCAAATGCCAATCGAACTGGGAACTGACTCCTCTTGAATTGGAATGGAAGATCTGTTGGAATAATCGGAATTCGTGATGACTTTTAAACAAACCTGTCGTTGGATTGACCATCTTTATGTTGAAGTGATACCCATCTTCTCCACGACAGAACATCAACGGGTATTGAAGAGCATCATAAGACCGATGAGTCTCATAAACTCGCTGCAATTGGCCATTATCCCGACGCTTAAGAACAATATCGCGTGATTCAACATTCTCGCCAACAATCACCACTGCGACTTCATTGATAGTGGGAGCATTAAATTGTCTTGCATGGCTACCAGTGGGTCTTTTGTCAGCGCTGATAATGATTTTATGTTCGTCATAATGCATTATATCCAATGCGGTTTTAAACAATCTGACCAATTCATTATGCTCATGGAGAAGGTTTGCAATTGTTGAATAATTTCACGTTTAGTTGCAGTAAAAATTGCACAGCGGTGATTTAGTTCAACTTCCGAATCACCAATGAAATAGATCTGAAGGAATTTATGATCTTTGTTTTGTGGTGGTAACAAAGCGCCCGCTCGGTGGTGAATTTGCCCTTGAATCTGAATGTTGGGATGCAATTTTGAAAAAATGTGATAATAAAGAGACGCCATTACCTTATAACTTGGATTGTAGCCTGATTGTTGAACAACCTCGGCTCCAAAAGACATCATTTGAAAGCATCCGTTATATTTTTGTGCAAGCTTCAGGAAACTATTTGATTGGGCTGAGTTTCCATATAGTAGCGAGTACAATGGCTCTGGTGGATGAGCCAAAACGGGCAATTTCATTTTGCCACCTGCACAGCATAAGCCGGGGGTTTCCAGCCGAAACTTCAATGCATTACAATGCTGACATACAACAGATAATGAACCAATAACAACGCACGTAAGATCCTTGTAGGATGTTTCAGGATTGTATGGGAATGCAGCGCGATTCAAGTTTTCATTTGCGGCTCGTCTTCCTCTATTATTTTGTCGGGCTTGAGGTGGTCTTTGTGCAGCGCGAAGCTGTGCCATTTGGGCACGTATCGATGCATTTATTTCTGTACGTTCCTCTTGCGTCCGACTATTACGGAAATTCTGATTATTTATTGCACTGCGTGAACGCCGCCCAAGATTTGATCGTCTAACAGCAGGCATTACTTCCAATTGTTTAAGCTCACTTTGGTAATGCTTCGTTAGCTCGATTTTTTTGTTTAAATATTTTTTTACCGAGTTCATTGATACACAATTTCAACGCAGCTATGATCTTTGTAGGGTGTTTCAGAATTTTACATACAACAGTGTGTCCATCTGTTGAGCCGCTAGCGACCTTTCCGGAAGGACTTTCCAAAATTTTCTTATGCTATAACCTTCTTCTGGCAATTACAAAAAACTGAAAAAAAATTTGATCCAAATCGGCCCAGCCGTTCTCTTGTGATTTGATCCCTAACATTTTTTGTCTCCATTTTTATATATATAGATTCAATATGTTTTGACTAAGTAATTAACATAAATATTCTATCCAAGCAACTTTGCACAAATAAAATTGTATTACCATTGCTAAACATACGCTTATACTGTCTTCCCACACAGCGCATCTGTGAGGAACGTTTGGGATTTTTCGCAGATGCGAAACTCGTGTTCCCACAGAGCTGCATCAAAGTGCATCTGCATCCGAACAGCTGATCGATCAGCTGTGGCTCATGAAAACGTAAACAAAGGCGGTCGAATTGGCAGTTGCAAATTTGAAATGGAGCATTTACCAGCTATTTTGGCTGTTGTACAACAGCAAAAGGCACAGATTGCGTCAGAATTTATCCGCAATAAATTTAAATGACTTAAATGACAAGGAATTTTAGTTTTTCTAATGATTTTTCTCTAACAAAGAGCAAATTCACCGAAAAGTGTCTATAGGTGGTATAGGCATCCAAAATCTTTAAAATAAGGTAGAGGTAGGCGGTTTATATTAAATAGTAACAATTGGGGACATATTGGGGCAAGAATATACCGAAAAAACGCCAACATCTATTTTGGGCATGCTTGTAGCTTTGGCGCCACGTTTTAAATTCCATATCTCATTTGTTTCTCGCCAAGTGTGTATACACTTTCGTAGTGATGGTCAAATTTTCAGAGTTGCACCGAAGAACTATCGCCAAACAAACGGTCGTTACATTTAGATGCGCTTTGATGCAGGGCCAATTGAGAAAATTCGGAACGGCAAAACCTTATGGACCGTTTGTTCAACGGATGCCAGATGCGCTTTGACGGTGTGTGGGAAGACCCTATTAGACTCTGAAGACGTGGCGTAGACCCCTTTCTTTTGAGATTCAGTTAATATTTTTCACCACCAACTCCAATTTAAGTTAATTTAGAATACATTTTTATTATAAAAAAAAAAATATATATATATATATATATATATTTGTTTGCATTTTTCTTACTAAATTTCAGCAACAAAGCAGAGATATAAAAATAGTCCCGTACTATCGATAGTGATAAAAAACTATCGATGGTGGCTCAAAAAAAGGAAAAAGTCGATACCTCGATAGTACCATCGATAGTTTCCCAGCTCTACGTGTACGAGCGACCAAACGACCGGCCACGGTCACACCGTTCACTACACAACTTGCTGCTACAAACGCGTTTTTTTTTTGTTGTACAAATCTAAAATACAAGAATTAGGATTAGTTAACAAGCTCCTAGTGTTTAACAAAGTACACCTTTAGTTAGCTTTACAGTTAGTTTCCCGTGGTAAGCGAATGCGACGGCAATTGCAATCAATTACCATTAGCGAAGAGGCGTGAGCGTGACGAAAAGAGAGCGAAGCAAAACACAACTAAACGAGACAGGACTTGAATAGGAGGCAGAAAAAAATCGAAATAGGCTGCAAGAAGCTGCAGGCCAATGACAATTGCAGCGCATTAATATATAAATCGTAAAACTACACAGTCCAACAGGAAAAGGTAAGTGTGGAATCGACGTGAGGCGTGAAAATGAAATGCATTTTTTTTTTCGTTTCTTTTTTTGTGTGTGCACGGTGCTGCGTTTGTTACTCTTTGTCGCTTCTTGCTCTTTCGCTTCCCCCCGCCCCACTACCTGTCCCTCTCTTGCGCGTCTGCTCTCCGTCTCGGTTACTCTCTCATTCTCTCTGCGGCGGCTCGTGCAGCGTCGCTGCCGCTGCGATGCTGTATTGATTTTTTCGGTGGTGGGTGGCGGATAGGTGGTTGGCCCTGCTTCTCCTGTCATCCCGAGCCCCAGTTCAAGTCTCCCTGTCGAGCACGTTTCCCATCATTGGTTTAGTCTAGTCTTGCCTCCCGTTCAGTAGAGCCGTTTCTCTATTTCTATTTTTTTTAACTCATCAGGCAACACTAACACGGTGAGTGGAAACGAAAAAGCGAAGGAGAATCCCGATAGTAACCGCGGCGGCGAGAGAGAGAGCAAAACAGTTACAAAAGTGCAAAGTCTTTGCATGTGTGCTGGTGCGCGCAGTGCGGTTCTGTGCGGTGTTTTTTGTTTTTGTGTTTCTCTAAGAATTCTGCCTTTACTAAGCGATACTTTTGTTGTCCTTTTCTCCGCATTTCCATTGATCCAGAAGCTAGGATTTAGAGCGATGTATGCAGGAACATATCCACCCAACGCCGGAGGCGTGCAGCAACACACGGGCGGCGGCTACTACGGTAACGGTGCAGCCGGAGGCGCAGGCGGAGGCAACGGACCGCGCCACGAGCGTCCCTTTTATCCGCGCAACAACTTTGCCGGTGCCGGCGGAGCAGCGGCCATAAATGGAGCGGCCGGTGCCGCCGGTAGCATGCACTTTGGCCAGCCGTACGGCGTAATGGCCTATGGCATCCAGAATGGCATGGGCATTGGAGCCGCAGCCGGAGCTGGAGGCAATCCCTACCGTCAGCAGAACGGTGTGACCTTTGCCGGCAATGGACTTGGAGGCGGTGCAGGTGGTAATGGCGTCGGTGGTTATGGCGGCCCGCGTGGCAAGAATCCCAGCTATGGACAGCGGTACCAGAAGCCGCACAACGGCGGTGGAGGTGGCTACCAAAGTAATAACTACAATGCCGCCGCTCTGGGCATGCTTTCTAAGGAGGAGCGTGCCGAGATTCAGCGAGAGAAGGCCAAGAATCCGGGCCGCAATCTGGTCAAACCGATTTGGGAGAACCTGGAGCCGTTTCACAAGGACTTTTATATTGTACATCCCAACACCTTGGCCAAGTCCGAGCAGCAGGTGGCCGACATTCGTCGCGATTTGGAGATCACTGTGACTGGGCAGGAGTTACCACATCCCGTGGTGAGCTTCGAGGAGAGCTCGCTGCCAGCTCATGTCATCGAAGAAATGACGCGCCAGGGCTTCACCAAGCCCACGGCCATCCAGTCACAGGGCTGGCCCATCGCCCTCTCTGGTCGCGATCTGGTCGGCATCGCCCAGACGGGTTCCGGCAAAACGTTGGCCTACATGCTGCCAGCCATTGTGCATATTTCCAAGCAGCCGCCCATAATGCGCGGCGAGGGACCCATCGCCCTGGTGCTGGCACCCACACGTGAACTGGCCCAGCAGATCCAGTCGGTGGTGCGTGATTATGGGCATCTGTGCAAGCCCGAAATACGTCATACATGCATCTTTGGAGGATCGTCCAAGGTGCCTCAGGCCCGGGACTTGGAACGCGGCGTTGAGGTGATAATCGCCACACCCGGTCGTTTGATTGACTTTCTAGAGAATCGGAACACTAACCTTCAGAGATGCACCTACCTGGTGCTGGACGAGGCGGACCGCATGCTGGACATGGGCTTTGAGCCCCAAATCCGTAAGATCATCGAACAGATTCGCCCGGACCGTCAGGTGGTGATGTGGTCCGCCACCTGGCCCAAGGAGGTGCAGGCCTTAGCGGGCGATTTCCTAAACGATTACATCCAAATTAACATTGGGTCGATGAGCCTGTCAGCCAATCACAACATTCGCCAGATAGTAGAGATCTGTACCGAGATGGAGAAGCCGCAGCGCTTGGTGCGTCTGCTCAAGGAGATTGCTCCAACCATCAATAATGCGGCCAACAATGGACAGAAAATTATCATTTTCGTTGAGACCAAGATTAGGGTGAGTATTAAAAATGTTTTGTATTATAGAAAACTTTTCGAAATTCCTAGAAATAAATCTGAAATTTGTTTATAAAATTTAAAGTTTTTGCCGATCTTGAAACAGGGTGCAAATCCACGCCACACACTGATGACTCCTTGCCAAAGCTATGCGTATCATAAGATTACATTCTTTTTAAAGTTTACTCGATGAGGTCTTCGCATTTCTCCTCTCCTTGTAAATGTATACAAGGCTCCACTTTCCACAATAATTGAAGAAATTATATGAAATAATTTTTTTCTAGGGTGATTTGTTCCTTCTAAACTCAAATATGCTCTTAAAAACAACGTAGAACCTTTCGTTGATTGAATAGGGTACTATCACTATTTTATTGCTACAACGCATGCCGCCTCAAGGCACTTTTCCTGTCTAGACGGTTAATGCTCGAAAATTTCCTGACTTTCTGTCATTGAATTTGACGCGGATTCTCCTGGCACACAGTGTGGAATTTCCTCTGATAAACAACTCGGCAACTAGCTTGGCTCCCTTAGAGTATACAAAGTATCCAATGCAGACGCTTGCTGTCTTTACTAAATGAAATTTAAACCCAGGTAGCTCCAGGGTCTTTACTACATTCCTAGGCTTTGTAATTCGATGTTTTACTATTTGAAAGCTAATTAAAGTATGTCTCCCTTCTCTCCCATCCAGGTTGAGGAGATATTACAGATCATCCGCACCGAGGGATACACCGCCACCTCCATTCACGGCGACAAGACCCAGAATGAGCGTGATTCGGTGCTAAAGGATTTCCGCAACGGCAAGTCGAATATTCTGATTGCCACCGATGTGGCCTCACGCGGTCTGGACGTTGAGGATTTGCAGTATGTGATTAACTATGATTATCCCAACTCATCCGAGAATTATGTGCATCGCATTGGGCGCACGGGACGCTGCCAGCAGCTGGGCACCGCCTACACCCTTTTCACGCCCGACAATGCCAAGCAGGCGCGTGAGCTGATCTCAGTGCTGGAGGAGGCGGGTCAGACGCCGTCGCAAGCGCTTTTGGACCTCGCACGCTCAATGCCAAGCAGCGGATATCGCGGCAACAAGCGCTGGAACAACAATGGGAGCGGTGATCGCAGCCATGGCGGTCACAACGGCGTGTATCAGCAGCGCAATAGCAATCCGCTCAACTATCAGGCGGGAGGCAACGGCGGCGGCGGCTACAATAACAATCGAGGGGGACCACCCAACGGCAGTGGCTACCCACAGTATGCCGCTGGCGGCAATAACTATCAGCAGAATGGAGGTGGTGGCGGTATGGGCGGCAATTGGAACCGCATGAACCAAATGGGACAGGACGGAAGCAGTGGCGGTGGACAGCAACATCGCAACGGGAGCACCTATCGCCCGAGGGCGCCCTTCAACAGTGGCGGACCTCGAGCCATAATGGGCCACCATGGTGGTGGTAATGGCGGTGGTGCTGGCGGAGCTGCCGGAGTCGGCACCGGACCCCAGCCGCATATGGCGCACCAGCAGGGCGGTCAGTATATGCCGCAGGCATATCGCAGTCGTGGACAATTTGTGCCCCAAGGCGCCGGAGCTGGGGGCATGCCGCCGCGCTTCCAACAGTTGCCGAAACGTGACTACCAACAGCCGGGTGTACAGCACTATCAGCCGCCGCCGCAACAGCAGCAGCAGCAGCAACAGTTGGCTCAGCAGTTGGCCCAACAGCAGCAGCAGCAACAGCCCAAGCCATCCAAGGATGATGGCAGCAACTATGCACCGCCGCCGCAGCCGGCTGCGGTAACAACACCATTAGTACACTACACGCCGGCCAATTCGCCGCCCATTGCGGCCGTAGCAGCAGCCGCTGCCCGAGCTGCAGCCGTCGCCCCGGCACCACCACCTGGTGCCGCCTACATGTACGAAGCGGCCGGAGTGCTGACCACAGCAGCGGCTCCGGGCACAAATCCGTATGCCAATCAGTTTAGCATGCCGGCCACCTATTATGCCGCACAGCATCAGTTCACCCCGGTCGCGGCTGGACCAGCACCCGGGCCGGAGCAGGCCGGACAACTTTAAGGAGGCAACGTTAACAATGACGGGTGGCGCAATGGCGCGATGGCGGACGATGACTACGACACGGACAAAGAATAGATTTACACTCAAAAACACACACACAACACAGCCAAGGAAAGAGTAATGCAATTAGAATGCATATGATATGATGAAAAATATGAAGAAGATCGATTTTGCAAGCATAAAAGAGCGAACAGTAACACTTTGTTTTCCTTTTATTTTTTGTACGTGCTTCCTTCCACTACTTGCTACTATAACTACCTACTTTTGTTAGAATCCCCTTTGTTGTGTTCTTTTGACGCGCATTATATTGACTTTGACCTAACATTCTTTTATTTACTGTTGCTGCTGTTCTTTTGGGGCAAAAACGGCCAACGAAAATCGAAATCAAGCGGTGAGTGTCCTGTGCGCCTTATCCTAACCATAATTGTTCTTATATTTGTCTTTAATTTTTTTTGCACAGCCATTACTGCTACGAATCGGACCGGAGAGCATGCGCGCGCCCGAGGAATAGATCGAAAGCCCGAAACCACTTTGTCCTCAATGAGGTAAAACACCAAAACAAACAAGAACAACTCGAAAATGAAAATTGAAACTAGTTTTTAAGCTTTTCCAAACACCAAACACACACACACACACACAACACATACATATTCTGACAGTTGCATGTTATTCGAATGATTACAAGGAATATTTACCGGTCAGTAGTATCGGGCGAAACGAGAGATATATATACATTTTGTTAACAAACAGACACATAAGCACACTATTAGTTAAGTGATATTCATGTGTATTAGCCATTACACGAGACACTACACCACCAATTCGAAAAACTGTTATAACAAAGTGAAAAAGAAAGCGAGAAAGAAGGGAAATGAATACGAGGAAACAAAAAGAAGAACCCCTTTCACTAACTTGGTTGGTATGAAATGAACGGTTTGCTTATAATAACAACACTCATCCAAATATATATGCATACAAGTCTATAATTTTATTATTTTTTTTAATATTATATCCGAAACGGCGACAAATTTGCAACAAACCATTACAACAAAGGGAAAATTGAAGCTCTTACGCGAAATTCTTACACACAATTTCAATTTCAAGTGAAACGCAGCGAGCGGCTGATCATAATAATACATATTTATCTATATATATATATATATATTGGTTTTTTTTTTCTTTGGCATTTTGCGCAACACGAGATACAAAAGATAGGAGCACATTTTTTCGAGAAAGGGCAGCGCTGCTTTGGTAGGAAGTATGTAAAGAAACTAACTGACAAACAATCGATGATAGCCAGACAATTGAGAACCCACAAACACAACAAATACACCACAAACCCACACACCAAGCACCACACACATGCACACACTTTAAAGATTTATCATTTAATTTCCCATTTTGATGCAGATTCGAGCTTGATTTAATGGAGATTGAAGCGAAAACCCCAATTTTTTTGAGTATAACCGTAGGTCCCCTAAACCCCTAGACTAGAGCGGAAAAAACATCGGTGTTTATCGATTCAAAATCGATATTTCCGTACTAAAGAACATGAAAAACTTGGACTCTTTTTTTTTCCAGCTCTAAGCCTAGACCCTCGAAACTTAACTTAACACATCATTCGCATGAATTATATACAAAAAGGAGGTTTTTTCAAAAGTTCTATGCAAATACTTGAAAACTTGAAATATATGTATATATTTATTAAATTACAACTACTTTTCAAATATTCCAAGTTCAACGTGAATTGACCAAAGAACAAAGATTGCAGAATCAGTTGAAAAGAATTATTAAATCGTATAAGAAAAAAGCTAAGAAAATTCAAGAAAGTGAAGAAAAAAGAAAGGACGCCACATTCATCCATAAAAAGAATCGAAATGCGAAGAGTCTAAAAAGAAGAACGCACAGAAGGGAAGAAGAAGAACGAACGAATGAGAATAATGCCAAGCAATGCCACACGAAAATAATGATAATAATAATACAGCAAACATAATGCATACTTCTGACTTTCCAAAAAGAAAGAAAAAAACAAGAAGCTCGTTTTCCCAATTCCCGCATAGATTATGTTGTAATTTCTTGTATTCCTTTTTTCCTTTTATTATTATTACCCTTTGGCCGTTCAGAGAGAAGCAGTAGCGGGCGTAGTAGTAACATTAACCAATTGGCAGCTCCACAGTTATAGCAGTTATATAGTTAGCCGTAAAATCGTAAAAATCCATTGTTGAGTGCAAAAAGCCGTGTCGACCGTGTCTGTCTGTCCAAGCCAAGCCATGTCTAGCAGAAACAGGGTTGTTGTGCTAGCAAGCAGTGGCACGCAGTTGCGTTGTCCTTAAGCAGTACAAAAAAAAAAATTCGAAACCGACGATTAATCGAAATAGAAATCGGGATCGGATTCTTCGTTTGAAGAATAATGGGGGACATAATTCTACAGAGGGGTAAACACGAAAAGTAAACACACAAAGCAAATAGATGAAAATCATGTAGATTATATTTATATATATATTTGTTAGCCGAAAAAAAAACACACACAAACTGGGGAGTGATGGAGGGAACATTTCTACAAATTCGTTCATTCTTTTTTTTTTTTAATTTTATTAGTTTTCTAATAATTCTTAGCAAATATCAAGATGAAAACAAAGAAAGCTAGGAAAAAGCTTGGGGATATTTATACATGTATATCGTCAACGCAAGGATCTCTTTGAAGCGAATTAAACCAATTATTGGGGGTCGAAGGGAAGACTATTTCAATATTTTGATATTTATATATATATGCCTACTGGGCGGCAAACAGCAGGAGGAGGAAGAGGATAGTCAGGATCAGGTGGAAATAGACAATTTTAGATTTTCTTTAATATGCCAAATTTATTCGGGGGTCTTGCATAAATCACTAGAGATTTGAATTCCCTTAAAAATGTGTCTGAAAGAATGCAATAAATATTATCGATTACCAAATTCAGTGTAGATTCGTTTTTTTTTTACCAAGTAACTTTTTTAAGGGATTTCAAAGCCCTAGCGATTTGTATAGTTGTTTCTTTTGGGGTCCTGGGTTTTGTCATTTCCTCCTTTGAATCTCCTCTTAGAGGGTAAACAACCAACTGCAACTGAGTATTTGTATTTCTTTATTTCATTTGTATGTACTCTAGAATTGAATTGTCATCTGTCTGACTTGAGAAAGGTGTAAGGTTCTGATAATTTTTATTTTTCTTACTTTTTAATTATGATTTCGATGCAACCGAATTGTGATGATGTGATAGACTTATATAAACAAACGAAAATACAAAAGTACTAATTAATAACCAATTTAAATGAAGTAACGCAGCGGCCTCTCCGACAAAAGGCCAGGCCAAAACTGATACTGAAACTGAAAAACAAAAACAAAAACAAAAAACTGAAACTGACGCAGAGAGAAACTGCATCTGGTTCTGAATCAGTGTCTGGATCAGAAGAGGAATATGAATATATGTTATGTATTTGTATTATTGTCGTTGTCGTTGTCGCTTATATAGACAATGTCTGATGGCTAAAATATATGTATTATGGATGACTTGAGGCATACATTCTTTTTTTGAAGAAATAAAACTATAGTGCGCGATATTTGTATTGTATTTATCTATAAGTTGTGTACACAAGCACACACACTGCGAAACAAACCAAACAACAAACAAACAAACAAAAAAAAAAAGGAAAAACGAAAAAAAAACACGGGATACACACGAAACCAAAATGAAACAAAGAAAATAACGAGAAAAAAAGAGCAAAAGAAGTTGAAACTGATAAAAATTTAAGAGTAACTGAAAACCGAAGCCCAAAAAAAAATATCGAGAAGGGGAAGCGATCGCGATTCGTCGTCCTTTTCGCGTTTTTAAAAGCAAATCCTTTGTTTAAGTCCCAATCGATCGCTCTCTCTCTCTCTCTTTATATATATCTCTGTCCCTCAATCCTGTTATATATATATACAGCATATATATATATATATAGCTTTCCCTGTCTCGCAGTCTCCAAGTCTCGGTGGCTCTTCTTAAACGATAGATTTAAATCGATAGAAATTCGCATAGACATATATATTTTTGAAAGTATAGAAATGCAACTTTTGAAAAAATGCAACCAAAAAAGGAAAAACGAAAGACTAAAGCCAAAAACAAAGTGAATTCAATTGTTATGAATCAGAAACAATAAAACAACACACGTGAGGCTCCACTAAAATTTTAAATGGAACACGCAAAATAAGTGCCGTTAATCCGATAGTTTGTATAGCTGTTTTTTGTTTTCTTTTCTTTTGTGTTCGAGATCCAAAAAAGGACACCCATACACACACACAAACAAACTCGTTTTTGGTTTAGTTTTAGTTTTTCTTCTTTGTTTATTTTTTTTTTGTTTTGTTTTTTGTTCTAAGCCTTTCGTTTCTTAACTAAAAAATATATACATTGTACAAATATGTATGTATGTCGTAGGCGATAAAGTGAAATGCATTTACCGTTACAGTGCGCTTCGCACAAGTGCCAAAAATGCAGAGAAAACAAACACATGGACACAACCCCCACATCCACACCGACACCCACGCACCTACACACACACACACACACACACACACACAAACACGCGCCACACACACACACATTTCTTGTATGATGATACAAACACACGCAAGCGAAATGAGACAAACAAACATATTTACATACAAAACCTACAAACAAGCATACTTTTAAGCGCCAAAGTTAGGAGCGGCTTTTGAGGTCCGATATCAACCCACAAAACAAAAAAAAAAAAAAAAAACAAAAAAAAGCGGTTGAAGTAAACAAAGAAGAAGAAAACAAAACGTTAGAACAAATTATTAAGACGCAGCAGCCACTGATCGTAAGTTATAAGCTAAATTTGTATTCGGCCGCAAATCCAGGAGCAGAAGGAACTTAAACTTAAAAGTAAAAAAGAAAAGTTTAAACCAAAACCCATTGTGATAACAGCTGCGTAACGAAACACACGTTAGAAAAACCTTATGACGATAGAAAGACGGGAGAATGTTTTATTGTCATTTACTTACATATACTTACTTGTATTTCGATAGCAATTCGATAAGTGCAAATCTTGAGGGGCGGGCATCAGGCCCCATCCCCCCCCCCCACTGAGTCCTAAATAATAAAAATTCAATCAAAAAGCAAAGCAAGCCAACAAATTAATCCAAACTAGTTTTTAAACAACCAACCTCACTTGAAACACACACACAAACACACGTATTTTATTGATTTGAAGAGAAGGATAAGGAGGAGGAAAACATGAGAACTTTTCTTGATTTTCATTTGTTGTGTTGATCAATGCAAATTTTAGCAAAACAAAAAAAAAACAAAACAAAAACGTTACAAAAGAATTCAAGAGGAAAACGCAAATTCTTAGCCATTTCGAACGAGCGTGCATTTAGAACCTAACATCAAATATATTACAAGCGAACCATTTGAATAATTTCTAATATTACCATAGATCACTAACACAAATGCAACTGAGGAGTCAGAATCAGGCGATGGTGATGATGAAGATGAAGATAATGAAGCAGACAGTAATGTTAATGCAAAATGTAAATGGAAAGAGAAGAGGAAGAAGGAGGAAGAAGCTAAGCAAACGAGTTTCAATAAATGTTTGCGGCTTAAGCTTAAGTTAGCACACACACACACACACACATACACACAATATTATATTAATTATAAAAAATCCGTATATATACATAAATATATATATATAGATATATATAATATATGCAATTTAATGCATATTTGCACTTCCCCTTTCTCCGTAAAAAAAAAAAACCAAAACAAAAAAAAAAAACAATAAATAATCAAGCATCGGAGAACTTGGCAAAAACTAATGGAGAAACCTAAATTGTAATCAATTTACCTATCTTATTTACTACATATGTATACCCATAAAGAACCCCGTCCCCATTTGGAAATCAAACTCCAAAATCCCTCACCCCAAAATGTTAAACACGAAACCTATGAAACGCATAAATATAATAAATATGTAAACGGGCATGTTTACAAAACAAAAAAGCGAAATGGATATCTTCTATGTAATTAATAAACGCCAACAAAAATCAATTTTAAATCATTAAAACTGTAACCGTTTTCTTTAAATTATGTTTTTGGGAGTTGTGGTAATATTAATATATATATTTTTTTTTTTACACAACCTTTGTTATAATATACAATTTTGGGTTAGTACATAAGTATTTCGAAGTGCAGATCATGTATAGAAGGTTAAAGATTTTCTGATCTAGATAGATATTATTATCGAAAAATGTTTTGTGCTCAATACTGTTATAATGTCCCAATATAAAAGTTTGGCATTCGAAAATATTAAAAGTCAAGGGTAGTAAGTACTTCGTAATCGAGATCTGTGCAGAAAACAAAGGTTTTTTTGTAAAATATAGATATCATTTTTGAAAAGGATTTTTTTTTATTAATACTGTTATAATGTTCGAATATAAAAGTTTGTGTGAAAAGTCAATGATGGTAAGTTATTCGAAATCGAGATCTGTACAGAAAGCAAGAGCTGATAATCGTTACTATTATAAAAAAAGGATATTGGCTAAATATAGATAGCATTATTGAAAAGGATTTGTGACCAATACTGGTTTAATGCCCCAATATAAAAGTTTCGGTTTTCGAATATATAAAGTCAATGATGGTAAGTTATTTGAAATCGAGATCTGTACAGAAAGCAAGAGCTGATAATCGTGATTCTTATAAAAAAGAATTCTTGGTAAATACTGTTATTCTTAAATTCCCGAAGACAGTAAATAATTATTCCACTGTAGTCACATTCCCATAATAATACTCTTTATTGAAACGCCCCCACTAAGCACACACACGCACGCCGCTTGACCAGCAGATCCAACGGAAAGTGCGGGTGCTTGTGGAGCGCACGATGGGCAGCCTCCAGACAAATATATGTATATGTATATGGTATGTATCAGATCCGTCCGAGGGCAGCGATAACGAAGCGCACAACATCAATAGGTAGCTTAGGTTCGAGACGAATGGCCCAGACCTTCGAACAGATAAGAGAACTTGGTAAATACGCCCAAGAGTGTGGCGGTGGTACGATACGAGAAAACACAGAACACAGCTTCAGCACATACATATAGTAGGTGTACATATGCATGTTTTAGTTCATTTTGTATTGGTATAATTAACATCCAAATATCCAAAGCGTAGACATACAAACAGGACCCGCGACAGACACAGACGAGTTAACATCGGGGAGGGGTGGGCTTGCGGGCAGGAGGGGCTTGCACACACGCTCAGCTTTATCTATCCGTACAGTAGTATATGTTTTATATATAAAATTAACTAATTCATTTATAAAAAGCAAGCAAACTCCAGGCCACGCTGTTTCCTTGCCGCTTGTTTGTTTGTTGGTGTTATCCTTTGTGTGGTCTCTTTGATTTGCATATGCAAATGGTGTTGGTGTTGGTGTTCCTGTTCCTATTCCTGTTCCAGCGTGAGTATGGTTGTGTGTTTGTGAGAGGAGACGAGGGCAATGCGATGGGACCTAGGTGAAGCTGCAGCACGAGTTCGTCTTTTTCGCCGTCTTGTAGAAGGCCTTGCTCTGCAGTGACAGCTTTTCGGACTTGCTGACCATGTCGTCCAGTTTCTCGCCGCGCTCCAGCACCGCCTCAATGGTGTTCTTCAGTATGATTTTCGTCTCGTCCAGGTCGTTTTGCATTTTCGTGAGGGGATCGGCTTCCACTGGATTCTGGTAGCGCGCCAAGAAGGCCGGCAGTACGTCGAACGAGATGGTGGCTTCTGTGCCATTGGGCCACTGATCTGCCGACACCTTGGCTGTGAAGTCATCGAGGATCTTTGTGATGAGCGTATGGGCCACACGGTGTGGATATTCGTGGTCCGCTATAAGCACGCCAGCCAGATTGTCGGCCCTCACATAGACATGACACATGTAGGCGTCCTGCTTCACCGACTGCCGCAGGGCCGGCTGAGTGCGCTCCACAATCGTCTTGGAGGCGAAGCTGCGGCGAAATGAGGGGGGGAGGCAAAAGCAGAGTGGAGTGAAGCGATTGATTGAGCCTGCGCTGTCGCATCCGAATGCATACTCACGTCATGAACTCGTTAACGGTGCCACGTTGGAAAAAGGAGAAGGACTGCAGGTCGGACGCCGTCTTCAGCAGACGCGCCTCGCTGGCGCCCTTGTGAAAGATGCTCAACGCAAATAGCTTGACCATGGTTTACGGCTGCGTAGATCTGCGGGCTGCGTTGCTTTCGAAACTGCTGGCTGGCCTTGCTGGCTACTCCACTCGGGGGCGGGTGGCGTCTGTGGCACTGCGGTGTTCCGTGCTGCTCCGGTGGGTGGGTTTCAGTTTGGGGGCAAACTCTAGCGGTCGCTGGCATCCGTGGGAAATCGACAAGTGAGTTTGTTTGACGCTGTAAATCTCGGTTCCGTACGAATTGAGTGTGTCAGCTAATTGGGGATGGTACGGGAACAAAAACTAGGGGTGAGACGCTGTAATCGATACTCTTCTGTGCGTTAAAATAAACAATCCGAACGAAATAATTTAAGCTGAATGTTGTATAATTTACAAAAATTACTAAAAAAAAAAAAAAGGTCAGTTAAAATTAAAACGGTTTAAAAGAAAGCAATTAAATGGATTTCCCCTCACTTTGAACAACCTTCGATAGTGGCTGTTAATATCGGCAGCCACAGCACCATCGATAGTTTAAAGCACCAAAACATCGTCATCAAGTTATCGGCGCCATTTGTAATAACGGCTTTTCGGCCATTGCTATTTCGCAAAACTGCTTATTTTCAAAGGAGAAATAGGTAATAAAAAAGCAAATGTCGAAGCGCGGAAAGTTCCTGCACCTGGCAGACATGCAGCCCACGATGACGCACTTTTCCACCGTGGCGCTGATCGTGTCCAAGTCGTCGCCAAACTTCTTTTACGACAAAATGAGCGGCACCGAGCGCGGTGTGCTGACCCTGACGATCCGCGATTCGCCGCTTCATCTCACCAATTGCAAATGTTGGGGCCAGCGTGCCTGCGTGGAGGAGTACTCCGCCATGCTACAGATTGGCCTTGTCGTGGATATAGTGGGCGCCAAGGTGATGTCCCATGCGAAGGTTTCATTAGCGGATCAGCAGCAGCGCTACCAGCCGCAGGGCACCATCTCCTGCGTCCTGGTGGTCAACGAGGGATCCGGCTACCTGGTGCGCCATGACAACGACGACTCCGCCCCTGTGTTGGCCCTGCAGCAGCTTCTCCATCTCCCCCTCAAGCCTCTGGGGTCTGCCCTCAAGCTGGCGGACGTGCGTTCCGGCTTGATCGGCGGAGGGGGAGCTAGCGCCTTTGTGGACCTGCTGGTCGTGGTAGCCGCCGTCCGGCCTGTGCGCGAGATAAAACGCAAACACCAGGTGGCATCTGGCAAGACGCAGGATCCGTTGCACTGTCTGGAGACTGTGGTGATCGATGCCAGCTATCCGGAGGGCATGTTGTTTTCCATATGGCAAGCGGACTGGATACGTCGTGCCCAGCGCTGGCAGCCCCGCCACACTGTTCTTCATCTGGTGGACGTGCGGGTCTCCCACTCCGATTACCATCGTTGTCCCGTGCTCTCCCATTCCAATGGCACGCTCGTCTGCGAGGATCCCCAGGCAGCCGGCTTGGATTGTAGTCGGCTGCTGGCCTTTGCCGCCACCCAGCCGGTCAAGTCCTTTGATGGCTACGCCCACACCGAGCTGGATAACTTGCCAACAGGTGGGTTACAGGAAGTTCTTTGCGGGTTTGTACTTTATTTTTATATTTTTTTTTTTTAGCTGCCAGCATCCGGAGCCAGATGACGGTGCGCCAGATCTATAGCCGCGCCGAGGGCGAGCTGCAGGATGCCTCCCAGGATCAGTTCACCGCCGTGCTGTATGGCATGGTCACCAAGCTGGACCTGGATGGATTTGTGCCCAATATAAGCAGAAAGTGGCAAGTGTTTCGAGGCATCAATAATCTTTTTTAGTATCTTGATTAATAAAATTCCTTTTTCCAGTACCGTCTGCCAACGTCCCATACCGCGAGGCCTCGAAGATTGTGCCACCGAAGCCTGCCATATAGAGTTCCTGCTGGGCAACGATGGCCCGCGCACAAACCGATACTTTAACATTAATATTCATTTCTCCGATCAAACGGGCAGCCTGCTGGAGGCCCATTTGGCTGGCAATCCCGCCGAGCGGATCTTGGGTCTCGAAGCGGATAACTTTGACCAGCTGACGGAGCGTGAAAAGAGCAACCTAAAGTGGCGGTTCCTCTTGAAGTACTTTGAGGCGAGGCTGCTGGTAAAGAAGCCTGCCGGAATGCGCCGAAACCTGGTGGTTGTGGTCGTGGACATGCAGGCCATTCCCCTAGCCAAGCTGGTAGAAAACATGACCGTGTTTTAGGCCCCCCAAAGAACCCAAATGAAAGTCTTTATAAATGTACATAAATAGCGATTTATATTTCGCACATTTTTCACACACGCACACGCACATAAAAGTGTACATAAAATAGATTCAAAGCGCCTCTAGAAACTCTGGCTGGCGGGGGAAGTGGGTATACATATATATATATTTGCTTAGTGGGATACGTTTGTTTTGGCTCACAGGGATCTAGTCTAGTGAGTGGGGGGGAGTGTGAGTGCTCGGTGTGCTGGTGGTGCGTCTCGCGGTCCATAAAACAGTTCTCTGGCCTGCCAAGCATCGCTATAATGTCATTTTGAAGGCAACTCTTATAGATAATTCAACCAACCAACGCTTAATATTATTATTAACTACTTTTCTTGGCTAAATAATGAGAATGAATTAGGTTAAAGGGGGAGGGAGATACATGAAAACCTAAATTTTGTGGGTTTTTTGTTTAAATTCATTATTTAAATTAAAAAAAAAACTATGCAACATATTGGAGTGAATCAAAAACTATATTTAACAGCATGAAATTATCTTTCCGAAACTAAACTTAAAGATCGAGGCTCTGCAGCATCGAGGCTCTGCAGCATATATTCCATAAGTTCGACATTTTGTAAAATATTGTTTATAACAAATTTTGTTTATTATCTTTGATTCTACTTTTAACTATCTCCAAAGTTTCACAATAATAGCTTGACTATTTCCTACAAAAAAACAAAAAAAAAAATTCAAGAAAAATGCCCAAATGTTGACCGTTTACATGTAAAAACCCCCTTAAATGGGAAAATAATAAAATAAAATATAAAAAAAAATAATGATAATATAAATGAGTAAAATAACACATAAGAAAAATCCAATTGAAATAAAATTCGACAAGTTTTTATTTGTGAAAAACAAAAGGAAAACTCCTCTAGCTTAACTTAAATTTCCACTAATTACAAATAAATTATTTGAATCGAACGAAAGCTTTGGACCTCTCTCTAATCCTAGACCTGACTTTAAAGCCTGTGTATCCTTGCCTCTAAATCAAAATCTCGCACCGTTGTGACCCAAGAATGCAGCTCGGTATCCTTTACTACATAAACTATGCTTGCGATCAAAGCCCCGAGTATAAACAACGATTTTGGTACAATGCTTAATACTGACCTACACGTATACAGAGACATATGTACAGACATATACACATATACATACATACATAACAAACTGGGGGACATGGAACAAGGGGGGGGAATGGGAATCATCATTAACAATGGACAGAAATCATTGGGATGTGCGGTGCACCGTCTGCATTTGTACAGGGAATGATAACTGCTAACTACTACTGAGTAACTATTCTTTGTGATCATTTTTCGAGAGGGACAAACAGAGAGAGAGAAAGAGAATCAACGCAAAAAATAATTAAAACAAAAAATATATTAAAAACAAAGAGAGAGCTACCAGGAGCTACTTTGAGTTTCCAGAAGCTACCGGGAGTCCCCGGCTTCCAGGAGCTAACCAAAGCTACTTGGAGCTGCTCGCCTGCTGCGAGTGGTGGTGCAGATGGTGGTGATGGTGGTGGGATCCAAGGTGATAGTGCGACTGCTGCTGATTGCCGCCGCCCAAGGAGCTGCTACTGGTCGACGAACCCATCGAGGCCGATGAGGTCGATCCCAGATGATTCTGCCCAGTTGAGATACTGCTTCCCCCTCCACTGCCGCCTCCACTGTGGCTTAGCGAAGGCAACGAAGCAGCCGCTGTGGCCGCTGCCAAACTAGCTGCAGCCGAGGCAGCCGCCGCTCCAGCCGTGGCTGTATTAAGCTTGGTGCCATTCGTGTTCGTCACACGCAGCTGACGGATCTCGGGAAAAAACTCAATCATGAGTATCTCCAGTAGTTCCTTGATAGAGTATTTATTAAATCAATTATTATTTCAATTATTCATTATTTTGTCCAGAAAACTCACATAGAAAAGCTGCTTGTTGTAGACGGGATTCTGCAGGGCATCGAAAACCTTGAGCACACCTTTCCTGGCCGCCTGGGCCCCAACCAGATTGCACAGCACCTCCGGTATATGGTCGGTGAGCAGGGCCTTGGCCGCCGTGCTGGTCATTTCCCGCATATCCTCCGAACGCGCCGGATAGGCGGACGCCAGTACACCGCCCGGCCAAAAGGATTTCAGGATGGCCGAGAAGTAGTTGTGCAGCATGGACTCCTCGAACAGATAGGCCACCGACTCACGAATCTGCCGGTTAATTGTTCGGCCATACGTGATCTGGACAAAGGAGATGAGGCTCTTGCGCAGCCACTTGAAGACACCGCCCATGTCGAAGATCTCGCCCATTAGGGCGTACATGGGCTCCGCTATCGAGTCCTTGCTATCAAGATCCGTGGGCAAGAGCTTTGCCTCGCTACCCGACTCACCGTCCAGATACGTGGAAATGTCATCGTCGTCGCGCTGCAGCCCCCAAAAGGGATCGGTGGCCCGACTGGCGGCCACCTCGTGCGCCTTCCCCGCATCGCTGCGGAAGAGCGTGGCCAGCGAGAACTTGGACTTTTTGGGCGAGGGCAGCGACTGCTTCAGATGATCCGAGCTGGGGCTGAGGAACGTGTAGATGGCCTCGCTGCCATTCAGATGGTCGTCCTCCAGAATGAACTAGGGGGGAGGAGGAGGAGCGTTTTATTGGTATTTACAACTAAAAAAATAAAGTTAAAATTAACACTTACATTGAGAAACTTCTGGATCTGGGCCTTGGCCTTCTCCTGGCCATGTCGGTCTGTCTTCAAGAAGAAGAACTTGAAGTTCGTGGGCAGGTCGAGGGCCTTTAGGTTGGAGCTAACATGCCGCAGCTTCCTTTGCAGCTCCTGCAAAGTGGATCTTGGTTAGTTCTGAGATGAAGGTTTTTGGGTGTGAAATACCCACATGCACTTGGTTGAGGGAACGCATCACCACCCAGCCGCTGGAAATGCCCGAGGGCCGCCTTCGTTGATGACCGCCTGTGTGGACACCACCGCTATCACCGTTTTTAGATGCTGAAGTCTGGGAGGGAACATTAATGTCCTCGTCCACATGCACCAAAATCATGAACTGCAGCGACTCCTTCTCATCGGAGACCTTACAGGATACATAGGGTTAATTTAGCTTCAACAGGAAAGAGAAGAAATCTCGCTGCGGTACTCACCTCCACACTCTGAATGGTGGCCTTCCACTTGCCCAGGTGCTCCGTCCAGGCGTCCGTCCGCCTCAGATGCGCCTCCGTCTGACGCTTCTCGCTCTTCAGCCACTCCATCTCCTTCTCGAGTATGGATAGCACCTTGGACTCGGGCTTCACCGAATACTTGAGGGCATCCAGCGCCTGGTTCTTTTTGTCGATGCGTTCCTGTATCTGCTCCAGCTTGCGTCGTGCGTACGAGGTGTGCGCGGCCACATCGATGGCGCCGCCACCACCGCCACCACTGCCGCCACCGCTACCGCCGCCATTCCAACCATCCGACCCACCGCCCGTACCCTGGTCATCGGCCAGCGACTCTGGCGTATCGTGGCACATTAGGAGAGTGGGATCAGCGATCTCGTTGGAGTCCAGCGCCTCCTTTAGCTGGCGATACTGATCGCTCAGCACGAACGGCGGGTAGTACTTCTCCTCCAGGGTGCGCAGCACATTTCGCTGGATATCGTAGAAGATGTCCGGATCGGCGTCGCCCAGCAGGAACGTCTCGATCAGCTTCCGCTCGTGCTTATCGATCTGAATCTCCGATTTGGGCACCCGGATGTATGTGTAGAATATCTCCGTGCCCAGCTGATGGCTGGCCGATTTGTGTGCGTGCTTGATTTCCTCCACGGCCAAATAGAAGCCAATCAGAGCGCTCGCCTTGAGCGGTTCCAGGAACAAGGTGAAGTAGCGTCGGCCCACAGCCGTATTAAGAATCTCAACCAGAGTGAGGTCCTAGGGGAATAGTAGATATATTTACTTACAAATAGCTTATTTTCACATTTTCTTGCTACTAATAAGATATAGTATCTGCTGCACTTACTATATCGCTGGAATAGTTGCCATTCCAGCCAAACTTGGCCAGATTTTTTTCACACTCGGACTTGGCCATCGTCAGCTGGCGTACGTAGCGCTTCAGCCGCACGGCGGCTGTGTGCTCTGACTTGGTCAGCGAGTGATCCTCATGATCCGGATCAAGGCCCTTGGCCCGCTGCAGATTCTGCATGGTTGTGGCATGCATTAGATCGTTCACAATGCTCTTGCGTATAAGCGACAACTCCTCCAAGCTGCCCGAGTTGTTGATGATCTTTAGGAAATCCTCAAAGCTGGCCGCATACTCGTAGCTCCGCTTGCTCATCGCCGCCGCCGCCAGACGAGTCTCGATATTCTGAACCACCTTTTGGTTAATGTAATCCGGGGCAGTCAGCATTTTGATCATGGGAAAGAAGACTGTCATGGAGAGTAAATTAGAACGGGAAGCTGGTATTACCCAGAGCTAGAGCTACTCACTCTTGTAGGACAGAATCTCGCTGAGCAGGACCTTCAGGGGGGGCAGGGAATAGCCGCGTGGCAGCAACAGAATCACCATAATCTCGCACAGCTTGCGCAGGAACTCCATTTCCGTGTCCTCGTCGGCCAGATACGAGTTGGTGCTGAAGACGGGGGCCGTATTGGTCTCCGCCCTAGAGTTATCCGTGAGTATAATATATAAAAGAGTAATATCAATGAACATGAGTCATTTATAGAGCAGCTCTGATAACAAGAACACCTGGATTTTATACCAATTGCCTTGAATAGAGCTTGGAAAATAGTTGGTTTTAATGATGACAGGCGTGCCTTTGCCATTGATTTCCGCTTATTTATTGCTAATTTCATGATTTACGAGTGACGCATATAAATTACATTTAATTTTAATTTTGCGCACTGCCTATTCTCATGACGTTGCATTCAAAAAAGTCATTAAGAAAATGTGATAAAATATAGGTATAGATATTATGGATTCCATAAGTAGAACACAAAGGAACAAAATATCTTAATATATATCGCTGCCTTATCTTATCATTGTATTAAGCAGGATTAAAGTAAGTGTTTATCGTAATCTCTAATCGAAATTTGACTCGTCTTACTTAAGAGGTAGTACTAGTAGTGAATTCTAGGGCAAGGTAAAATCGGTTACCTTAAATAAAAAATAGAATAAAATTTTAAATTCAAAAAATTTTGACCTGAGTACCTGTAGAATAAGTTAAAGAAATTATGCGTTGAATTTCACCTGATTTCAACGATTGGTTGAGTAGATTTTGACATTCAAAATGACAATTTCGGGAGAGCTCTTCAATCTTTTTGATACAGACCAAGACTTACATATCTACTCATAACTTTGTACATTTTTCTGTGATGTGAAACTTTGACAAAATATTCATAAGATATTGTGGATTAATAAAATAAAAAATACAAAAAACTAAATACCTTACTACCCCTTAAGAAACAGTTGAGAATTCTAGGTAAATCGCCTCGGAAAACATTTACTCAAGCTAATACTCACGCCCTGGCCTCTGATATGCGTATCTTCTCCAAATGCACCGTCACCCGGTTAACCATATCCACTGCTATGATCTTGGCTGCATCCATTTTGGTGGCTCTTTCATGTATCTTCTGTATGGCATTCCACAGATCCTCGCGCACCACATCGTTGATAAGCTTAGGCTTGGTGACCACATATCTAAAATATATCAAAATATCTTAAATATATGAAACTATCTAAAATATCTAAAATATTATATATAAAAGATGCATCAATTTATCCACATTTATCCATTATAGTAATAATATTAATAATAGTGACTCACCCCAGCCAGGGCAGCATAAAGTCGCGCAGCACATACTCAATGATCTGCTGCAGCTGCAGGTCCACCGTCTTGCCAAAGATCAGGGGCAGATTCGATGGGTTCTTGATGGGCTTGGGCAGATCGAAAATGTTGCTTCTACAGAGACACCACAAGAGAGATTGATAAGCAATTAAGGACAAATCTGATGGGGCAAAGTCCAGCGACACTCACTTGGTGGCATTGTAGAGAAGTCGCGAGGGCACGCGACTTGGTCGCGTCGGCTCATTGGTGGTGAATATATAATGGATATAGACGGTGCCGGCCACAGCTGTCGCGGGGCGAGAGAAATAGATAAGAACAATTTAGATATTTTTGACTCTTTGGACTTAATTATGCCAGCGATTGGCCAGTGATTGGACTGGGGTGAGTCACTCCGGACTCCTGGCCCTGGGCCACATATCTTACCCGCAAAGACCAGCACCAGGGAATAGACGACAAAGGCGAAGAACAGAAAGAAGGTCGGATAATACCAGATGACGGCCAGCAGTGTCATGGTGATGCCGGAAACAATAATCCTCCAGTTTAATTGCAGTGCACGTAGCACCCTGGAAATGGACATGGACATGGAATGCAAATAGGTATTATTATTATTAAGGGAGCTGGCAAGGACACTAACCTGGTGACCAGTATTGTTAGGCGCTGCGTGACCGTTGCCGGTGGCTCTGGCTCAATAGGAAACAGGGGCAGGCGTCGCTCTGAACGCATCTCGGTGGCCATGGCCATGCTGCTGTCTGTCGATGGTGTGTTGTGCTTGCTCCTTGCTCCTTGATCCGTTGTCCGGCAGTTCCGTTTAATCACTGCCCTTTTTCACTTGTGAATCTTTGATGAGTTTCAAACATTTTCAACGACAGACCGATGCCCGTCGACAATTGCTGCCGGGGGATTCGATTTCTGGTGTGCTAGCGGGCGGGCTCAACTTTGGGCCGTCGTCGTCGTCTTCGTCATTAAAAATAGTTCTCAATTGCGTTAATTCCGCTTTCGGTTTTGGTTTCTTCCTTCCGCCTACCCGCTTCCTCGCCCCCCCCTCCGCTTTGGATTCCCAATGACACAGCACAGACACACACAACACACCACACACGCACACCCAGGGAATACGAATAATATGTTAAAAACAGCACACAAAATATGGTGTATTGGCTATTGGCTGGGAAGCGTCCGCCTGCTACATGTACTAAATCAATACTGGGCGACGACTGCCTCCCGCAACAAGTTGATTATGCCTGGCCAGCTTTATCCGGAGCGCTGCTGGAGCGTGGAGCGTGCAGCGGAGAGCGGGAGTGGCGACGCCGTTCCGTAGAAATCAAAACAAGCAACTTTGATTACTTCTCCTTCTCGCTTGTTGTTGCTGCTGCTGCTCCCTTTGCTCTGCCCTGTCGCTGCTGCGCAGTTGTGGCGTATCGGTGCGGTATAACAGGCGCCCGTGTGTGATAACGCCTCACAAATCCGTTTTCACGCCCCGGCTAGCTGCGCGCCCTTTAAAATCAACTATCTTTTCAGTTATGTTTATGATTTTCCCCTTCGTGTGTGAAAAAGTGCCTCTCTTTTGAGGGTGGCGGTGCAGCGATAGTATAGATTAGCCACCACTATCGATTGCACCGCTGGTCGATAGTTGGCCAGTGTCATCGGAATTCCATTCAAATTCAAATTGGAATTCCAACTGTCCATTAACTTTGGCTGAAAGAAAAACTAAAAAATTAAGCTTTACTTTATAAAAATGAAAATTTCAGTTTTAATTTCCGTTGTGATTTAAAGAGCAGTGTGGGTCAGAGGGTCAGAGTTCCCAGCGAATTCAATGTCGAGCTGCTGTCACTGGCCAAACTTTAACGTCAAAGGTTTTCACTAACGTCAAAGGACAGCAGAATTTTCTTTTCAACTTCAACACCAGCAAGAAGTGGACGTCTTATCCAAGACTTTATCACCGACCAAGATGGATTCTGCTCCATTAAACGCTGAGAAGCCAGTAGACGCCGGCATCGAGGCAGAGACAGAGGCTGCTACCTGCAATGATCTAGAAACTGAAAAAAATACTTCTGCGGGTGACGAGGTTATCCCCAAGATATTGGACTTGTCCAAGGAGCAGGAGGACGCCGATAAGCCACTAGACGATGGCATCGAGGCAGTGGCTACTTACTCCACTGACCCGGAATCTGAAAAAGAGCAAGAACCAAAGAAAATGAAGAAGAATAAAAGAAATAAGAAGAAGAAAAGCCACCACCACGATGACGATAAAGCAGAACGCAAGGCAGCCAAGAAGAAGAAGAAGCAACTGGATGCCGGCATCCAGGAAGAGGTAGAAGTTACCTGCTCCACTCTAGGTGCCACTGACCCGGAAACTGAAAAAGAGGCTCTAGAGGATGACAAGGCTTCCCGCAAGCGTTCCGGCACTATCGAAATCGAGGAGGATCCAAAAAAAAAGAAAATAGAAGAGATTAAGACCCAGGACGAGGCTGATGCAGCTCCATCCCAAGGCGAAGGAGGAACATCCGAGGAGGTGAAGTTTAACGTTCCCAAATCGCCCCTAGGGACCCCAAAGGCTATTAAGGGCACTGCATCTGCCAAGGCCAAACTATCCCCGTTCTAAGATGAGCCTGGATTAGGCCCCCCCCCCACAAAGGGTTTCAATAAAGACCACACTTGTTTATTAAACAGAAACTATAGATGTATTTATTTATCTAATTAGTTGCACACTTTATTATTCTTTCCGACACATGACATGGCTGTGTGCTGTGGCAAATTGCGAATTTCGAATGTTAATTCATTGACAAAGAAACTAACTAGAATTACTGTTGTTGTTTTTGGTACTTAAGCCTTCTTTTGTTCTGTTTGTTCGTGAGGTGACACTTGCTTAGCTATGACTACTAGCCGGATTCCCTCTCCCACATGCCCAGCCCCAATCTCCGACTCCAAATAAATGCCTCCTTCTCCGACGGGGAATACTCCAAAAGGCAGCACCGGCGCTCTCCTACTGTTCCTTGGTCAGGCGACGCAGTGCCCGCTTCCGGGTGCCCAGTATATTCTTGAGCACCACATTCCGGGCAAACTGCTCTCCGAACACCGCCTCCGTAAAGTGAATCACCAGCTGAAGAAGGGCATGGGGCAGGTAGCCAGCCGTCTGGCCGGCAATACCCAAAGTGGACAGGGCGGAGCGCACATACGTCTCCGGTGAGGGGGCAAAGATGGTGGCCTTGCGGATCTTTGACATATTGGTGGCCACAAAGCCCGGCTGCACGCTCTGTATGAGTATGCCCTGATTCTTGTACTCCGTTTGCAGATCGTCGCTGAACTTGTTCACAAAGGCCTGAAACAACAACGAACGGGGCTTAGGAAAGGAACTACATATATATGACGGACTTTTCTCACCTTTGTGGAACTGTACACGCTCAGCAGGGGATTGGGAATGACGCCAGCGGTGGAGGAGAGGTTGATGATCACGCCGCGACCCTTGGCGACCATGGCGGGGAGGAAAAGGGCGGTCATGTGCGTAACCGAATGAATATTGGCCGAGACAATGTTGCGCAAGAACTGCGGATCGGCTTTGTAGCAATCGAGGAAGTACTCGGGATGGCTGTAGCTGATGCCCACATTGTTGACCAGCACACCGATATCCAGGCTGTTGGTCTTATCGCGGATCTTGTCGTAGATATCGGCACCGCCGGTGAAGTCCACGTCGATCACACGCACCTCCACGCCATATTTGTCGCCTGAAAGTATGCCGCGCAACGAGACAGCCAATATTAGTTACAGTCATTAACTCGGCTAGGGGTTGGTGGTAGTGGTGGACTTACTTATTTCCTTGGCCACCGCATTCAGCTTATCCAGTGATCTACTGATCAGCACCAGTTTCAGGCCCCGGCGAGCCAGCTGAAAAGGACACATCAATTAATTTGATATTTCTGAATCATTTTTAATTATGAAATGGGAATAAGGAAATTCCCAAGATAAAGCTGTATCTGGTGATATTTATCGAAGATGAAATAGATTTAATTCGATGTTTTAAAATAGTTTATAAATTATGAAATAGAAATTGGGAAATTTCTATGAATTTATCGAAGAAGAAATAGATTCAAGTTGATATTTTTGAAAAAATTAGAAATTATTAAATGGGAATAAGGAAATTCCCAAGATAAAGATATTCCTGATTATATTTATCGACTTTTTGCTGAACAAAAATAATATAAACCTAAATGTGAAATTGAATAATTGAAAATCTAGCATAAATTTGGCTTAGGGGCAGTGTCTAGCTTTCTTCAGGCTACAAAAAACTCTGAATACTAAAATTAAATAAAGGTTACCGAATAGTTGACTAATTACAAAACAACTAAAAACCAAACATCGCTAAAAGTTGGGGGTAATAAGCTCTCAAGTAATAAAGTGCAAATCACATATATAATTAAGTTCTCTTCGAGGGGGAAATGTCTGGAAATACAGGGAAAAGCTTACTTTAAAAGCGAATCCATAGTTAATATTTCAAATATTTCAGTCTCAATGGCTTCTAACTACAAATTGAGAAACAGAAGCTATTATGGGAGAGAGGGCACATAATTCCGCGTGGACATTGAACCACTTTCCGTGTGTCCAACGCGAGGTGAATGCTAATGCGCTAAGGCGGCTTCAGGCGGGGCCCTGCCTCTATACTCCAGCTATAGGTTCGTTTATCCACTTGGACAACACGTGTTCCCTTCGATTGCTTCAAGTGGGTGATACAAAATACAAAACCGGGAAGTGCCCGTATCAAAAAAAAAAAAAAAAAACCTAAACTGCGGCGACTGCACTTTGTAAGGGCAAATAATACAACAACAACAAAAAAAAAATTCAGAAAGTGTGAAGGCTGCAAATGTAGCAACTTGCAGTCAAGCAAACACTATTAGGGAATTTTTGTGACAGCGACTTGCGACTGGAGATCGATTTCAAAGTGCAGATTCACTTGGCTAATGCATCGACGAGAGCCCAATGTCCAAGTCATTGTGGGCGACGCTAGGCGTCCGCCGCTCAATTCGGTAATTACTCATTAATTTTTTGTTTGCCCGTTTTCCCTGACATGTCATTAATCCGCCGGACTTTGGCCAAAAATTGTGGGTCAGGTCAGCGTACGTACCTCCTTGGCGTAGGCCTTGCCAATTCCATCGGTGGATCCGGTGACAACTGAAAGTATATACATACAAATTAATATACAAAGGTAGCCAGGGGTTGTGCCAGGGGGTTATCATTGCGCTAAAGGGGCGTGGGCAGGTTTCTTATCGCAAACGGGAAGTATAAAATGTTACCAATTCAGGTGATTTTTTCCCTTCTATTAGAAATGGAGTAAAACTTTATAAAATACAGTTAATTATTAAATTCTCGTTTATATTAATAATGGTATTTAGTTAAAAGGAAAGCACATACATATATGGTATAATTTGGTATCTTTTGGTGTCTTAGAACCGACAATTTCACAGGAATTACTCTTAATTGAGGTTATCACCGAATATTTATATTCTTTTATTTATTTCGGCTTTATTATTAGCCACAAAGCTAGGCACATCCCATTGCATGGGATTGAGTAAACTTTTGTTTTTGGTACCGAATCAATACCTTCTGCCACCTTTGCACCCTTGGAAACACCACCAAGTACTCACCCGCCCACTCGCCCATCTTGGCTAGATTCACTGAGGATCCAAACACTTTGGGTCCCACCACATTCGCATAAATCCAGGGCAGGACCTTGCGGAACACCTGGAAGCCCACTATGCCGATGGCCAAGCCGCCGAGCAGGCACAGCGTACGGGAGTTGTTCTCCTCCATTTCGAATTGTTCCGATTGCTGGCACTATATGGATTTGTAGCCTATTGCCTGTGCCGGCTGATTAGTTTCTGATTCTCCTCCGGGTTTCTGCCTTTGTCGCACAATCGCCGTCTCTGCCTCTGCCGGCGTTGTCGCGCTTCTGCTTATTGTTTTGGGTGCTTGTGGTAGTAATTTCCACACACTCCCTTCAAATCGACAGTGATTTTTGATTTTTGTTAGCTGCTTCTCGAATTTTTGCAGTTCGTCGCTTGCTGCCGCTGTTTAATATTCAAAAAGCATTTTGACGCCGGGCCAAAGGAGAAACTTAAAGCAGGAGGGCAGAAAATAAAAAGCAAATGGAAAAAGCGATTGAATGTCAATTGTCAACGGCGCGACGGCGAATCAAAATGAACGGTTCTTTCGCGTATCCGAGTGCGCGTCTGTGCGAGAGTGCGTCTGCTGGGTGTACTTTCGGTTTGTGTGTGTGTGTGTATACACGCCACTTATGTCATTCCGCTCCCGATTTTTCCACCACCGCCTCCCGACACGGGCGATAAGGGCGACACACACACATATCCACGCTGCCTGCTAAAAGTAAACACCAAGAACCGTTATGTTGCCACTGTGCCACATTAAAAAAAAAAGAAGAGAATAAGAAGAGAAACCACAATGAAGGCTTTATTCAAAGTATTATAACGTTAATCAGCAGTTTTAAGGCGCCGTTTACATATGTTTGTAAGTAATAAAGAGTACATAAACATTAAATTAGACAGCACATATTTTCCCTGTAGGGTGAGCGTAAGTTCCGTAGGCAGTGTTGCCAGTTTTATGCTCTCACCAATACACAACCACCGAATTACTTCAACTGCACATGCGCAGGAAGCATGAATAAGTGCGATAGACCATTTAATTCAGCTATTTAGTTGTCCGAACAATTAAATCGTTTAAAAAACATTCCTGCTATTTTGAACTAGCTTAATTAACGGTGATTTACCGTTAAAGCGGGATGGCAATAGAGGCGAAATGTTCGAGGACCCTCAGTCCTTTATCGATAACCAACGATAAGTATCGGTTTTTGAAATTCCACACAAGTGAGTAAGCTTTTTTTAGATAAAAATTAAATGTATTTGCAGTAATTAACTGTAATTGCATTAATTAATAGTAATTGCGCTTCTTTATTTTCATTTGTAGGAATTGCTTGAAGGCTATTCAAAAAGTAACGGCGGACACCTACATAGATTAGTGGGTGGAATATCTTCGGATTTTTGAATTTGCCGAGAGAGATGCTGATGCTGGGCTTTCCCGGAGCGCAGTCAGTAGCGCAGCAGTTGTGGGTGAGGGAACAACAACGTCTACGACCCGGCAAAGGCAACTTATACGGCCGTTTTAACAGGTCACCCCGCCGCACTACATCCACCTTCAAGTTGCTAATGGCAATAACTTTAATTATTAAAAGAAGAGTCCCTGGATTAGGGAAGGATTGCGGGTTTCTCAACGCATAAGAGGTAAGTTTGTTTGCTGTTTATTTTGGGCTTCATGGCGGAGCTTGGAGAATGGCCAGGATAACAGGGATAGGGATGCTGGCCATGCGCAGTGTATGCCCTGACCTACATTCGCGCTTATTGGCCATCCAATGGGGCAGCCAGGGCCAGCAGCAGCCGCAGCAGCAGCAGCAGTTGCAAAAAGATAAATACACACGCAACACGAGCTGGTTAATAAAAGTGCTTTCCTTCTCGCCTTTCTCTCCTCAAAAAGAAAAAAAAAAAGAAAGAAAATAAATAGAAAAGGAAAGCTGAAGCTGTAAAGCGGACAAATCGAAAAGAAAACATCTGGGAAAATGGAAATGTGAGTCCCGGGCAGCTTACCTTCTGTGTGTCGTGTGTCCAGCAGTATGCCCAATATCCTCTCCAGTTGCCGCAGCGCAATCGATAAGCAGTGAAGTTTATAGCCTTCATTAGCAATCAGCCATCAGCTATCCCCCCAAAGTCCACATCCGATTCCGCTGGCCATGCAGTGGGACGCTGCTGATGCAGTTGGATCGATATAGAACAGATTACGGGTGCATATCCTGCCACCCAACATCCCGGGATACGCTCATACTCCGTTGCAGTGATGAGATCGCGGCTGTTTTGGATACTGGCAATTATATACTCCTCGCTCCATCACATCGGATCGGGCTCCACGTCGACCACATGTGAGTTTACTTTAAAATTATTTCATTATATTTCTTTTTTATGGCAAATATATCAGTTTTAATTACTTATTTATTTATTATGATTTTTGAAATTTATTTATAGAAAGATGATAATTATGATTTTAAATCTTACTTTTACTCTATAATAACATGATCATTTCATATAGTTATTTCATAGTTTTATTTTTCACCTTTTAAATCTTAAAATAAAATATTTAAAAAATTATTTAATTTGATTTTAAAATACAGTGAAAAGACCGCGAGCTGGCGACCCCTTCGACACGTTCCCCAAGAACTTCTGGCAGGAGTTCTCATCGCCGTTCACCGACACGCCCGAGGATGAGGAGCTGGAGGTCACCGAGACGACCACACACGAGCCGTTCCCCTTCTTTGCGGACCCATACACCACGCTGAACATCAGCACCCAGCTGTCATCCAGCGTGTATTTGCATTGTCGAGTTAACGATCTCCAAGGCAAGACGGTGTCGTGGATGCGTCGACGCGGCGAGGATCTAACACTGATCACCTTTGGCCAGCACACTTACAGTGGGGATTCACGCTACTCTCTGGAGTTCGAGGAGCCCAACGACTGGAAGCTGCTCATTCAGTTTGCCAATGAGCGCGATGAGGGTCCCTACGAGTGTCAGGTGTCATCGCATCCGCCGCTCGTCCTGCTCGTCTACCTAACGATAATTGGTGAGTTGTGTTGCAGATCCTTTTATCTTTTCCGATTTCTAAACATCATTTTCTATGCAGTTCCTCACGTGGAGATCCTCGACGAGCGGGGCTCGGCCACGCCGGAGAAGTACTACAAGGCTGGCAGCACCATTGAGCTGCAGTGCGTCATTTCCAAGATTCCGCATCCCTCCTCCTACATCACCTGGCGGCACGGGCTGCGTCTGCTTAACTACGATACCAGCAGGGGTGGAATCAGGTGAATCTAATTCCAGATCCTAGCCAGAATCTTTTTCGTTAATATCTTCTTCATAATCCTGCACTTTCCAGTGTCAAGACGGACATGCTGCCAGGACGAGCGCTGAGTCGCTTGTATATCGCCAATGCCAATCGCCAGGACACCGGCAACTACACCTGCATGCTGGGCAACGAGATCACGGAGACGGTCGTGGTCCATGTGCTAAACGGTAAGTGGTCGTGGAGCTCCCACAGAATTTCCAAACGTAATTGAATTGCCTTCTCCTGCAGGTGAGGAGCCCGCTGCCATGCAGCATGCCAATGGTAGCCGCAACAAGGTTGGCGCCTCCTCCACCACAATGGTTGTGTTATTTCTAGTGTACGTGTGCTTGTCCGGAACAGGACTGGAATTGGTATTGGGATTGGAATCGCCTGGTGGTGGATTGTGGCGATGATGACGGTGCGGCGGGATCCGGGGATCGTAGATCCCAAGATCGTTGCCGTGCAGATAGAGAGAGAGAGGAAGAGGAAGAGGCGGGCGATGGAAATGCATACACCAAAAAAATCTTGTCCAGGATTGCATTTTCGACTTTTACTCTAATCATGGGTTGTTTAACATACGATACATAGCATAAACCGAAAATACTAAGCATAAGTCAAGTGTATTTATAAACCGAGTATCGGGAATCGAGAAGATACAAGTGAAGGAGAACTTGTACTAGTAAGGGCGTACGCGAAATATATAGATGAGAGCTCTTGATTTTGCAGTTTTTAGCGCTAGACATAATCTTATTATTACCATAATCGAATCGAATCGTATTACCAAGGCCGTGTTTTTGTTGGCAACACACACACAAACACATACACACTAATTGATCTTGTATACATACAAGCTTACATCTAACGTATCCATTTTTGGCCCTTTGTTACACCACCACATATATATTCGTAAGATCCGGATCTCGTTTCTTGCTTTAACGCCCTTCCGAAGGTCGTCACATCCCCAGGTTCACACTCCCAAAGCCTCTTTCCCCCCCACTTGTATGTACACCTCCGATCCAAGGCCTTGTTAAAAAATGGTTGTAGCTTCTTGAAATCAAACAGCATATCAGTTGGGATCATTCTAAATGTAATAATAATAACGCTAGCCAACGAACAAGGACATTCGATAAGTTTGCGATCCTTCGGCAATTGACTTGGAATCATAACCAAAAATAATTATTTCTTTAATTGTTTCTAGTTAGAAAATTACCAATAATATCAAAACAATAAGTCTTCATTTTCTTTATAAATATTATCTTCCAAAATGAGTTAAGACCCTGTCAGACATCGAAATTTATCGATAAAGTAGTCATTTTTTTAATATTTACCAGAACTAAACTATAAAAGTTTGAAATTATAGTTGGTTTATCAATCAAATGTAATTCCAAGTCAAATGCAGTGTAATCAACACTTGTCAGTAAAAAAAAAACCCTAGTTTCATCGTGTCAATTTTTTTATTTCCTGCCGTTAATCGGTGGCAATCGGTAATTAGTTATCGGTAATCAAAAGAGGTTGTTAAATTACTATTAAAATGAATTCATTAATTCGGAGCTTGATCAAAACTTTAAGTTTTCGTTTGAGTTGAGTTGAGTCCCAAAAAAAAAAAAATGGAAAACGTAGGACAAAAATGTAGAGGAAATGAGGACGATGATGTGTAGAAGAGACCTTAGAAAAATGTTTAACGTTAACATAAAAAGAAACCAAAAAAAGAAAAACTAAAACTGTGCCATTTAAAATGGATACATATCGTTTGATTGTTGTTAATTCGGTTGCGGAACCAATGACCATTTTTGAGGCATACGACGACGAAGACAGACAGAATGTAATTGTATATTTGTATTTGTATCTTTTTGGAATCGAACGGTTGCGTTGCCTCCTCCAAAATTCCAACACAACTCGGACCAATGGTACTTACTACTTGATTGTTTTGATTGAGAGGCGGCCCCAGAGAACCGAAAACCAAAACCAAAAGCACTATGAAGAATTCAATTAAATGATAAAATAATATATATGCATATGTATGTTCCATTTTCCTTTCTCTCCTTTGTGGGCGTGCGGTGAGGACTTATCACAATACGATTATATATATATATATGTATATCAATTCACCTTGGCTTTTGCTTCAAACTATATTTACCTATCCTACCCTCTATCCGCCATATTAACCATGTTAGCACTACCGACGGCTTTCCAACTATTTTCATATTGCTTTTCAACACATCGATCGGGTACACTCTCTTTACAAATGTATTAGGAAATCGAAGCGTATAGCATAAACACTAATTTCAATGGTCCAGTGTAGTTATTGTAAATTATTCAAATTGATCCTTGATCCCTAAACCTGATCCTTGGAGTATGCCCTTAAAAACACACGATGAAAGCAAGAACCCTTGAAGAAAGGGAGAAACAAAACAAAACAAAACAAATGTTGGAGTGAGATAACGAAACAATACTTAGAGACTAAAGAAAGTGACGAAACGAAAACTTTTAGAAAGATTTTGGTTACAGAATTATATTTAACATAATTAAATTATATATTTAAAATTGAGATTATGAAAGCAAAACATAATGCATAAATACATAATGTATAACGTGGGCGTTCCAAATACGACGGCCCCCAAAACGAAACCGTCATTGTCAAACAAAAGAAAAAACCAAAAAACTACAGATAAATGCAAAATTGTATAAAAAAGAAACACACACACACACAAATTTGTTTTTTCTATTAAAACATTTAACACATCAAAATGTGCTTTTCATTTACGGGGGTTGGCCCGTTTTTTTGGACCGTGTTTCGAGAATTTTTCCTGAAGTATTAAGTAAAGTATAAAGTATTTTTCAAAATTTTTTGCAAGTCGCCATATTGCCAAATTTCCGAGAAGAAAATATTTATAATCATTATTTACGGTCTCTGGTTTATTTACATATAATTTGTATCATTAAATATTAAAACAAAATCATTTCTTAATTAATCCCCACGCAGTTAGCCATTGTACTCCACGTCAGCATCTGTGTACATCTTGGCCGGCTGCCCGGCCAGTCCATTATCCGTCTCCATCATCTCCACATCGCGGCAGCTGGCCGCCTGCAGCTCTCTCCTCACATCGGCGGTAATCTTGAAGTGGGACTTCTTCCTGCAATCAATCAGCCGAAAGATCAAAGTCAAGTCAAATATAAAAACGTAATCTTGAGTATACCCACTTTAGGAGCTGGAGGAGGGCATCCCTCTGTTCGGAGGATATGTCGTTCTTGTAGCGCTGGGCAAAGGTGAGCAGACTCTGGTGCCATAGCACCGGCAGCTCCCGCTTGTCGTTTTCGAATCTGTATGCGAGCACAAGTCAAGTTAGTCACATGGATAATTAAGAGAACTCTACAAAGAAACCCACCTGAGGAAGTGAAAGACGGCCGCGTCGACAACGCGATACGGCAGGGCATAGCGCTTGTCCAGGAAGTAACGGATAAAGATCGAGTTGGCACCCGAATAGTTCATCTCGCAGATCTTCAGCAGGCAGGCGGACGAATGCAGCACGGGTATAGAGCTGCGCGCCACCACGCTGCCAAAGATAATGGCCTCGCGCAGCGTACAATCGCCGGCCTCTAGCAGCGGCAGGATGATGCCCTTCATGAAGGCAGCCGGCTTGAAGAGAGCCCGCTTCAGGGCATTGTACAGATGCATGTTGAGCTTCTTGTACTCGCAGAGATCGTCGCGAATGCGCGGCAGCAGCACCAGGTTGTAAAACCGCTGGGCCATCGCTTGCGACAGCACCGAGCAGAAGATTCGCGTGCCCTGGAACATGGCGGCGGCGCTCCAGTTGTGCGGCTCGGTAATGAATAGGATCTGCTCCCAGTTGCGCAGCTTCGGTATGATCTTGAAGGCCTTCGGTATCTTGCCGCTGCGATAGCGCTTTAGCACATTACGAACGCCCTCGTACATCTCCTTCACCTTGGGATCAATCTCCTCGATCTTAAGCGACCCCTCGTCGGAGATCTTCGTGTGTATGTCGGCCTCCTTCTCCTGGATCTTCTGCATGATCATCTGGGAGAGATGCAACGTGCGCTTGCCCTCCTTTGCCGGCTGCTGGAAACGCTCAAAGGCGGCCATGTCCTCAGCATCCATGTCCAGGTCGGCCATGAAGTCCGTTTCGGTGACCTCCTCATCCTCCTCCTTGGCCATGCCATCGCCTGCAAGGAAATGAGTAAGTTAAATACGATTTTTAAAGTAAATCTCAAGAAAATATAAGTTTTTTTGTGGAATAACATAAGAAAATCATAGATTTTCTTGCTTTCTGTTTTTTTTTTATATGTATTAGGTAAATATGTTAAGTTGATGCACTTACCCAAATTAAAGTTGACTTTCTTGACGGTCACCAAACTGGGAAAGTTCTCCTCGTCCAGCTCCAACTGCTGCCGCTTGGCCGCGGCCAGAATGTTCTGGCTGCTCCTGGCATCGAGATTCTGCAAGGCGACAAGACTTGGCTTTAAGAGGAAACGCTAATTTAATACTTGGCTCTTACCGGTGACTCCTCAGCCCGCAGCTTGACCTTATCCTTGGTCTTCGCCTTGGCCACCTTGCCCTCGGTGATCTGCTTCTCCAGGTTCACGGTCTTGATCGTGGCCACATTGGCCTTCTTCGGCTTGCCCATTCTGCGCCGATTTTATCGAGTATCAGTGGTTAATTTTCAGTTTTAAACTATATTCATTAGTTTCAATCGTTGCACGTGTTGCGATGTTGCAGATGTGTTGCCAGCTGGTCGGGCAATTGAAAAACAAAACACTTTTAACACATGTCTGGCAACGCCGAGACAGGGCTGATGTTTCGATAAGTTGGCATTCCTAGAGATCGTTGACTTAGCGATAGCACAAACTGTGACTTCAGCGACTTTAGTAAATTAATTTATTGTCAGATAAATATTTAAATAAAATATATGTCATTTAATACAATAAAATAAACGACTAACGTGCGGATTATTCAGGTTATTAAGAGTGTATTTAAATCAAATAATGAAGCAACTAATCATTTTTAAAGTTTTTATTGAATATGCAAATATAACAATTCTTATTATTAGCCAGGTTCTGTTTATCTGTATTAGTCTTCTCCTAATGCTTGTTGTACTGAGAAATAAACCAACTGGTTTTTTATATTGAATTTAGTTGTAAATATACCTAGCACATATTAATTAAACGTAAAAAAAAAAAACAATTATTTACCAGAAATTTTATTTAGTAAATTCTTATTTGTAATTCAAACAACTTACATAGCATAAATTCAAATTGTTTTTATGCACATATCCAGCTCATTTTTTTTAATATTTAAAACATTCAAATCAGTTACAGCTGGTAACCGTTACTACAACTATCGATATTTCTGTATTCAACAATAGTGAAACTCCCATCGCTATTTCCTCTTCGCGTTCTTTTCCAACCCTACCCTAGCCGCAAACAGACTTCGGCCGATTCTTTTTTTTTCTGCGTTGCCTGAAAACAGACGACATCATGAAGGTGTGCAAAATTTTTGTGAAAATACCCCGTTTACTCCGGCAAACTTAATAAAATATTGCGAAAAATCGAAAGCACAAGCACTGGCGCGACGAAACGTTGTGTTTGAAGTGAAAAATAACCAGTGATTGCGCTTACAGCAATTGCTGACAATAATACTTGTCGGCGCTCGTAATTTTTTTTTTTTTGTGTACAACCAACAAGCAACCCTCTACATTGTGTCTGTGTGTTTTTGTGTGTTTGCAGCTCAACGTTTCCTTTCCCGCGACGGGATGCCAGAAGTTGTTCGAAGTTGTGGACGAGCACAAGCTGCGTGTGTTCTACGAGAAGCGTATGGGCCAGGTTGTGGAGGCCGACATCCTTGGAGATGAGTGGAAGGGCTATCAGCTGCGTATTGCCGGTGGCAACGACAAGCAGGGCTTCCCCATGAAGCAGGGTGTGCTGACCCACGGTAAGTTGCCCGATGATTTCAGGGATCCCATGGATCGGGAGCGGGAGCTCTAGGTGGTTGTATGCCAAACATTGTATATGAAAGTTATATCAACATCATATTCTAGTTGGTTTACTTTAATCAGATTTGAGATCATTCTATATGTATTCTGTGGTGTTATCTGACGTTAATTCTTGTGAAGCTACTTAAAACCTAACCTTTATGAGATTTTTAAAGATATTTACTTGATTTGTGTCAAAATACACCTGACAGCTATTAAACGTACTTATTGAAATACAGCCTAGGGATCGATATTCTTTGTTTAAAAGTTAAAACATCAAAATTTGTATTTGTTTTTAATAAACTTTAAACTCTGGTAACAATGTTTGGGCCTATACAACTGTCAACCTGCTCCCATCGCTGGCCATGTGCTTTCCTCACCTGAAATACCTGGCTAATACAAATATATGTTCCCCCTTTCAGGTCGTGTGCGTCTGCTGCTGAAGAAGGGACACTCTTGCTACCGCCCACGCCGTACCGGCGAGCGTAAGCGGAAGTCTGTGCGTGGCTGCATCGTCGATGCCAACATGTCTGTGCTGGCTCTCGTGGTGATCAAGAAGGGTGAGCAGGACATTGCCGGTCTCACCGACACCACCATCCCACGTCGCCTGGGACCCAAGCGTGCCAGCAAGATCCGCAAGCTGTACAACCTGAGCAAGGAAGATGATGTCCGTCGCTTTGTGGTTCGTCGCCCCCTGCCCGCTAAGGACAACAAGAAGGCCACCTCCAAGGCCCCCAAGATCCAGCGCCTGATCACCCCCGTTGTGCTGCAGCGCAAGCACCGTCGCATTGCCCTGAAGAAGAAGCGCCAGACGGCCTCCAAGGAGGCTGCCGCCGACTATGCCAAGCTGTTGGTGCAGCGCAAGAAGGAGTCGAAGGCCAAGCGCGAGGAGGCCAAGCGTCGTCGCTCAGCCTCCATCCGCGAGTCCAAGAGCTCCATCTCTAGTGACAAGAAGTAAATGCCGATGCCGTCGTCATGCGGAACCCAAAATTGTCGTCGTTTAAGCAGAAACTGAACGTGGACCCAATTCACAATGGTCTGCGAAAAGAGAAAATAAGTTTTCGAATCATTTATGTTTAATAAATGTGCAGAAATGGTATACAAAATGTGTGTGGTTTTCAATTTTTGTTCAGTGTGTGTACGCGCACGTGTTAGTGGAAAGCCAGCTGTATGAGTGGCCATCTCAAGCCTAAAGTGCTTTCGGGATAGAATACTGTGTGGAACGGGAATGGCTTAGGCATGATTCCCAATTCATCAAAGCGGCAAGCGAGAGATTCAAGTACCTGGGAATCGAAACTGGCGCACTCGAAAAATAAACAATAAATCTCATTTTTTTTATAATCTTAATTACCAAGAAGTTCGCTTGTTCTCTTAGAGAGATAAAAGGTGTATATTAACAATTGTTTTTAAACCAATTAGAGCGAGATGAGAATGTGTGCCCTCTCTTTCCGTCTCCTGCAAAGCCCGCCATAAATGAATTTCCCTAGGATTTCGAGCTAAGACATAGGTATATTCATCGGTACGTAGTTAATGTTACACATATATAAATAAAAAACAATTAGAATGTGTATATAAGATGTTACGAGGCTTTCGTGGCGGCAGTTCCAGTCCAAAAATGGTCAGCAGGCAAAGGTCCTTATCTGCTGGCAGTGCCACTGGGTATGGGACTCTCGTCCAAAGGAACCGTAGTCACGGCAGGCGCCTCGCCGGAAATATGATTTGGATGAGCAGCCGTCAAAGTTGTCGTTGTCGTCTCCTCGAAACGCGTAAGCTTGGCCTCCTGATCGGCCAGCAGCTCGAGAAGATCCTCCTGATCCTTTTGCGTGGCTGCCAGTGATTCCTGCGCTGCATCTGCCCGCTGTCTTTCCGCCGCCAGCTGTTGGCGCAGCGTCTCCAGCTCCTTGGTCAGACGAATGTTCTCCGCAAAGTACATATTCGCCTGGTAGCGAGCGGCATTCAGTTCCTCCTCGCTTGGGGCTGGAGTTTCCGTCACTTGTCCCTGCACCACATTCACCTGACCCGTGGCACCCAGCTGGGCTTTAAGCAACGTATTCTGGTCCGAGAGCTGAGCCTTGAGGTTCTCCTCTTCGTTGAGTTTCTCCTTCAGCTTGGCATTCTCCTGTTCCAGCTCTTTGGAAGACTGCTGCAGCGTCTGGATCTGGGCATCCATGCCCCGGATTATGCCCTTGTACTGGGAGACCAGGGCAGATGCCTCCGAACTGAGCGTGAGCTCTGTCAGCTCGATGCCGTCCACATCGAAGCCGCTGACCAGCTTGGCAATCAGTGCCTCCAGTCCCTTGTACAGCTTGCAGTACTCGTAGTCGAGCAGCAGCTCGCCGGCGGACTTGGCACGGATCTGTGCCTGCTTGCAGGCCCGGCTGTAGGCCTCGTGGCGCGACACTTCCCCCAGCTTGCTGCAGAAGCTCTCCTGGCCAATGCGCTTGATGATGAGCTGACTGATGTCCTCGCGCTTCTGTCCGGGCAGAGAGTTGTCGTTGAACTGGATGCACAGGCCCATGAGGAAGGCGCACATGCCCTGGACGAGAAACTCGCGTTCGTCGTGCTCATTGGAGCACAGCTGGGCGGTCAGGTAGGCCATGGTGCCCTGCGTCTCGAGCAGCGCCTTTACCGCGCCCGGGCAGTGGGCCAGCCAAAGGCTGAGCAGCATCAGCAGGCCCACCTTGCTTTGCAACCGGTACCGTTCCTGCTGCATAAGATTGCAGCACTGCTCCAAAAGCGTAATGGGTCGCTGGCCACCGGGAGTGGCCAGTAGGACGCGCAACAACTCCTCCTTTAGGGCCACATTCTCCACGAGGGTGTGCATCAGGGCGACGGCCGAGAACCAATTGGCCAGGGCATCCGTGGAGAAGAGGCCGGTGCAAAGGAGCTGTCCCGTGGACAGAGCACTCACATCCGAGGTGCTAGACGGCAGTAGCGTCTGCACCACCGCCCGCTGGCCGTCGGCATTGCGGTAAAGGAAGCACTCGAAGCAATAGAGAACGGCACAGCGCAGGGCCAGGAGCTGCTTCTCATTGATCATGGACATTAGCAGGACTACGATGGCGGGCCTGGGCGGACTGCTTGGCGCCATAACGCGTCCCAGCTCATCCTGGTTATCCCGATCGCCGCGGACCACCTCGGCCACGGCATTGATCGTTTCCGTGAGTATGTCCGCCGGAACGCCGCTGCTCATGAGAATCTCGCAGAGGGCGTGGAGTAGACGGGACTTTTGCATGACGCGCTGGCAGGCGGTCACCACCAGCTGCTGATTGCTGGGCGTGACCAAGGCCCGGACCACCTGCAGCAGACAGTGGAAGTTGGAGACCTTTTGCGGCGACCAGCCGAGCTCCTCGGTGTCCTGGGCGAGCTCAAACATGGGCGCCAAGCGCTGGATGTAGCTGCCCTCCTTGAAGAATTGCTGGTTGCTGGAGTTGTTCTTGAGCAGGTTCAGCAGCAGGATTAGGCAGTCCTCGACGACAATGCCGCCGTCGGAGCAGCCCTCCTCGCGCACGATCTCGAATAGGCGGTCGAAAGCGTTTTCGAAGGCCACGATCTTCTGGATATTCGAGTTGCCCTTGGTCAGCTCGATCAGCAGCAGCAGGACATCGTTGCGGATGACCTCGCGGCTGTCGGTGAGCAGGTCCATCAGCTTGGACACCCCCATCGGGCTGACCAGCACAAGATCCTGCAGCTCGCGCGTCTTGTTCGAGATGAGGGATGTAATTAGCTGGATGGCGGCCCGGCGCACACGGAAATCGTACTCGTCGAGGTAACCCATCACCAGGGTTACGTGCTCCGGCGTCTTGATGAACATCTCCGTGAACTGCTCGCCCACGTTGACAGACACCGTCGGATTATCGGCCTCCTCGTCGAATTCCTCGCTCGTTACCACATTGCAGAGCGTGTCCAGGGCATAGCTTATTATCTCCGCGTCCTGGCCATCGTTCTGCAGGACTTGGACCAGCGGCGGCATGCCCTGGGCGCCCACCTCGATCCGGTATTTGCGGGACAACGCCTTCAGTGCCCGGCATGCGTCGCGACGATCCTCCAGCAGGGTGGAGGAGTAGACGCGATCGACCAGCTTTTCTACCGTCTCGGCGGCACTTGGCTGCTGGCCCGGCTCCGTGCCGCCCAGCACCGTCTTGATGCCACTCTTCAGGAACTCCATGCGCCAGCTGCCAGTGTCGTGGGGAGTGTGTTTTTACGCCAGCGGGCTGGGTTTTTTTTCGCGTTTACTTCCACGTCGCCTTTATGAAAACAATTGGCGCAGTGTGGCCAGCACCGGCAAAAACTTCGGAGTTCCTATCGATACCATCGATATTTTCAGAAAAGGCGATACGGCGACGCGGTTACACTGAAAAGCTTGTAAACAAATCGGCTTTTGTTGTGCGTGTTTGGCTTTTCTTTCGATCTCCGCAATCTGCGTCCGATCGCAGCTGGGTGGGATTCTGGCCAGGATTGGCAATGAGCAGCGGCGCCACCGGCTGCAAGCGCGTGCACAGCATCGAAGTTGAGCAGCCGCTGGAGGCGGAGCGCGTGCAGCACGGCCTGCTTTTAGTCAAAGGGCGTCTGCTGCCCAAGTGCTCGGCGGCGCGCCAATTGAGGGCCACCCTTGACAGGTCACTGGAACAGCTGACCCAGCTCTCGGCCGGCGGCGAATTTAAGCTGCTGTTTGACTTGGAGCGTGCCGCCCAAGGGAATCCAACAACGGAGACTGCCTGCCACTTGGAACTGCGCTCCTGCAGCGCCGTTCACCAGATTAGCTTCATCTACACGCCCCGTAGCAGCTCCTACAGAGTGCAACCGTTGTACCTGCTGTGCAGCGACGAGGATAAGGCCGAGGAACAGCTGCGAGAGGTGCATTCTCTCATCGATCTCAATTTGCGTCTGGTGCAGTGCATCTACGCACACAAACTGCTGGCTGCTGGCTTTCCCAATCGCACATTCACCCTGAACGGCGGCTGCTGCTCCTTCCGCAGCCAGCTGACCCAGGAACAGGCACTGGCCAAGAGCGAGGACGAGCTGTGGCAGCATTTCGCGGGCGAGATTATCGCCTGCCCTCAGTGGGGCCACCAGATTAGGCTAAAGTTTGTGGCCTTCGTCGGCTGCACGCGGTACGACGGGGCCGGTGTGGCCGCCAGTGGTGACTCCTCCTACGCCAGCATCCGGCGGCATCTAAGCGGACACGCAGCGCTCGGCGGCGGCGGACTTGCGCTGTTTGGTAGTGCCCACTTTTACGCCTGGCCGCGCAGCTTCTCGGAGATTGGCGACTGTGTACGCAGCACAGAGCGGGTGGACGTGTCCCGGCTGCCGGACGAGAGTAACTATAGGCGAACGTACGGCGGTGTGTATGCCAGCACCTTGGGTGCCGTGTGCCACGAGTTGGGCCACTGCTTCGATCTCGGGCACACCTCCGAGGGTGTAATGGGTCAGGGATTCGACTACCTAAACCGAGTCTTGACCGTAGATCAGCCTACAGAGCATCTGCCGCAACGAATCGTAGAGGCAGTGGGCGGCGGGGCAAAGAGAGCTGCTGCTGGTGGTGGCGGCGGCGGTGGTGGTGGTGGTGGTTCCAGTGCTGCAGGAAGATTGGGAGCTGCAGCTGCCGGCAACGAGGGACCCCCGGCCAACCGGCCGCGTTTTACCAAACTAAAGCTACAGGCGAGCAACCAACTCCTGGACAATTATCACAATCAAAGGCGACACGACAGCTTCTATTTCGCACGAAACTGTGCTGTGATCTTGGCCGGCCATCGCTGGCTCAATCTGGACCTGGAGGAGACCTCGTCGGCGTACATTGAGCCCGCTGACATTCAGATAAGCTGGCCCACCAAGGAGATCGTGTCCAGCCGACCCCTACGTCTGGTCGAACTGCGCTGCAACCGCAACAGTTTGGTGGCTCACTACGAGGAGTTTGAAGGGGACTCCGTGAATCGATTCCAGCTGCCAGCATCCCTGTGGCATCTCCTGGCAGAGCAGCGCACGCATTACGTATTTGTGCTGACCACTAGCGGGGATACCAAGCGACTTTCCTGTGATTCCTTACAATAAGGAGGGCGAGAAAGAGGAGCAGGTGAGGATTGTAGTGGTGATTTATCTAAAGTGAATACAGAGAACCAAGCGCATTCGAGTCGAGTGCTTGAGGGAAATTAAATCACTTCGCTTGGCATGAGTCACCCTCTCGATTCGTGGCCTTTGGGAAACCTTTGAGAAAACAAAGCAATTACTGTTTGATATTTTGAAATAGGATTCATACTACACTCTACAAGTTGAATCACACAAAGCAACACCTGCAGTTACTGTCTTCTAAATTCATTGGAAACGAGTAAGTTGAAAATATTATTTCAAAATTCTTTAGAGTTAAAAAAAACAGGCTTTTCCAAACCAAATTTTTGATATTTGAAGCTCTCTCCTTCGGTTTTCGCGTTCTTCTTTGCTCAAAGGGCAACCCATCAGTTAACAATTACCTTAATTGAGTAAATATTTGCCTACCTTCTTCATAAATTACCTGATTACACCTGCCCATAATCTGGTGAGTCATGCATTTATTACCAAACACCTCTTCGGTGACGTTTATCGGTTAGTTTTTGTTCTCAAACTGTGTGAACTTTACAGTGGAGCCAAAATGGCATTGGAAACAATAATTAATAAAGATACAAAAAAGCCATAAATTGAATGAGAATTCTAAAGGGAGCTGATAACGTGGCTAGAACGTAATCAGCTGGCCATTAATCATGGAAATTCCAAATTACTTGATAAAGTGTTAGCCAGAGAGTCGTCATTTTGGTTTTTATTTTATTTAAAAGCACTAATGACTAAGCCTCTTATTTTTGGGAGTTTATAAAAATCTTAAAAAATTGTATATTAATAGTTATAGATTATATATTAATAGATTTACAACTTTCGTATAGAATATAGAGAGAGTGTAAAACTTTAGCCACCGTAGCGCTCTGCAAGGGGTCGCACTTACAAATCAACCTGAAACACAACACAAATACAAGTGTAACCCTAGACACACGCATAGGGACAAGCGCTCCAAAAAAAACAGGGACGTAGGCTAGGGGGGTACATAGTAATTGTGGACAACCCTTTGCTGGGATCCTGCGTGCGCCACTGTCTGCAAGCAGGTTTTTCTGCCACTTGCCAATCTTGCTGCTTTGATCGTCAGCTGAGCGCTCTCCCTGCCTGAGCTCTCTCTCCCTCTCTCTCTCTCTCTCTAAGCTAAATCAGCAGCTTATTGGGGTTAAGGTGCCTTTCCCCCTCCCCCGCGCACCTCTTTGCCCCACTGAGCGCATCTTAAGAGCGAACCAGTTGTATTTTTCATTCTCCATTATCGAAGCGACGACAGCGCTGCGGCAGCGCCGAGGCAGCGAACGGGGTTCGATAGTGAAAAGTGAAATACGGAGCTGATAGAACGAATAATACAATGCCGCATAGATAAGATAAACAAACACACACGGAATCGATGTTCGTTTGAAGACTAGTGGCTCGACTTGATTCACCCAATATTTCCGCACCTCCACTTCCCCGATTCGCGCACGCAGGTTGTCGGCGGCAGCAGTCTTCAGCTGGAACGCAGCCTGAACGGATCGCACAGAACATCACATCACAACATCACCCAATAATGGCTGCCACCGAGGTATCCGCAGCTCGCATTCAGTTCAAGGCGCTGAAGGGATTTCCGGCCAGCACCAGCGATAAGCTGGAGACACAGGCCTTCCTTGCCGCCGCCAAGGAGATAGTAACTGTCATAGGTGATAACCCACACAAGGCACTTTTAAGGTTTTCAACATTATTAATATATTTATTTTTCATTCTCCATGTCCCCTTGGTTACATTTCCCCAATCCCAGAGAGCTTTGGCAAACTCTTTACGCCGGTGATCAGTGACATGAATGGAAACATAAACGTAAGAACTATGAATTATGGTCCCTGTGTTCATTTATACCCTAAAAAAAAAAAAATGAAACATTTCTGGCCTGCGATAGTGAGATTATATCGTAAAATTTTACATTTGTATTCAAATCAGAGTCGGCCACAATTGTATATAATAATAAATAATATACTATACCGCTCTCTAGAACGTGGAATTTCCACATCATCATCAAAATCTTTCAGTACTTATTCCACAAAAATTGCTTTGAGAAATATAGTTTTGATTTCTTAAATTCAAATTCGATTAACTTGAGGATTTGTAGAGACTACATGTACAATATGATCTTGCTATAATCTCGAATTACTTAGAGTTGATTTCAACAATAGATTATTCTCTTTGATTATCGACTAGAAACTAACGAAAGCCTACGGGGCGGATGTGTTGAAGTACCAGTATCTGGAGGATCTCATTGTGCTAAATGTGAATGTGGACGACTTTGCGGCCAATGCGCTGCTCTGGCTAAAGCGCGGCCTCCAGCTCATTTGCACCTTCTTCGAGAACATTTACAACGATGCCGGGGCCAAGGAGGCACTTAAGCAGCATCTGCAGGATGCCTACGAACGCACCCTGAAGCCCTATCATGGCTTCATTGTCCAGAACACAATTAAGGTGCGTTTCCGACAGCTTTCTTTCCTCATTAATAGTGGTAACCAGAGACATGTGCTTACAGATCATCTACAGCTGGGTTCCCACGCGGAGCCAGTTGCTGGGACAGGGTGCCGCTCAGGCGGAGAACATCGAGGTGATGACCAGCTATCTGCCAACAATGCGCGCCCATCTGGATGCCATCGATGCGCTGCTAAAGGCTCACAATCTGGACGATGCCCGGAAGGTGTGACGCAGCAGCGCCTTAGCATAGCTTAGCTTAAATAGCTTATTCTACTTTATTATTTATGCCAGTGTCCAAAAATAAACCTCACAAGCCTTACTCTAAGCACCCTGTTTGCCTTCACTTGGATTCTGGCGAGCGTCGCACACGTCGCCTCTGCTCGCTCGATGCTCCCGATTCCGTCAATGATGCCGGCCGCTCCTCTTCCTGCTGTTGTTCCTGCTCCTGCTCTAGCTCCTGCTCTTGCTCTCGCTCCAGCTGCAGTTGCAGCTCCCGCTTCTTCTGGCCGGGCTTACAGATCAGAAAGTGAACCAGAGACACGATGACCTCCAGCCCAATCAGGGCAAACACTGCATTTGTGATGATACGCAGCCATAGGCTTCGGCCGGCTGACGACAGGCGAAGGTAGACCATGGCTGGCAGCAGGATGCAGGGAGTTACTGTGAGCAGCAGCCACATGGAGGTGGCGCCCGAGCACAGGTTCACTGAATAGCCGGCATACAGGCGCACGGCCTCGGCGGCCACGGCCAGAATGTAGGCCACCAGCAGAGACAGACCCTCGAAATTCCACAACATCTTAAGCTGGAAAAGGGCTTCCTTGTTGGACAGGAGAAGGGACATTTGAGGATCTTGTACTACTCACCCGAATGAGAATGTGAATCAGGTAGCTCATGGCCCACACAATGGACACATAGGTGTTGGCCTGCAGCAGCATTTGGAGCACCAGATTGGCCCGATGCGGCGTCACAGAGTACGGCATTCTTGATGTATGTTAGGCGGCATGAAAGGCCTTCTTTACAGGGATACTGTTCCTGCTAGGCATTCGCTAATAAATCTAATCCCATTAAGATTTGGAAATTGGGGATTTTTAGAAGCGAAACTCCTTCGTTTGTTGTGCTTTTTGTCGGTTGTCAGGGTAACGTCGTCATCAGCCTGACTGCTGCGACATCGAGGCAATCCTGCGAGTCCAAACTGACTGCTACAGCACTCAAGGACCCAAAGTTGTAATTTTTTAATAGATTTCTTTGAGGCTAGAAAGACTCGCCAATTGATGCTGATCAAGATTATATATGTCTCCTTTTCTTCCTTGACTAAAATTATATTATTCTGCAAGGCTTATAAATCAATATAGTCATTGTGCTTTATTTAATCAATTTTACGTTATTCGTGGCGGGTCAGGGACTTCTTGCTGCGTAATAGAATGCCGTAGACTTAAGATCAGTCGTTGCCAGTTGTCGCATCCTCAGGCTCCACTGAGCCGGGGCTAGGATCTGTAAAGAAGCGAAATAAAAACTGGATAAATGTAAGATTGTTTTTTGCGCATTGTATCGTGTTACTAATGAGCGTCTTTTTGTTTTTGCCTCACTACCTAGCGACGCATTCCCGAGATCTGATTGCCACCATTGTGGGTTGTAGACAGAGCTGTAGCCGAGTGAAAACTTCTGAACATCAGTCAGGGCGGATCTTCATAAAGAAAACTGCTGAGCTTTGCGGGTGATATCTGTAAAACATATGTCATGCTTTTCAGTTATCAAAAGAAGAAAAAATAAGTTAAGATCTGTACATTCTTTGCTGATTTTGCGACTATTACCTGTCATTAACTGAAAAAAGGGTGTTTATCATTTTTGCATTTTATAGCGATAACGAAGATCTTAGAATCAAAAAAAAGACTTTAAAACAGTGCATATATGGTTTACGAATTTGCCGCGGATTTTACAAGCGGTATCAGAGTGGGCCATGCTCAGCGTATCAGCATGGCGCTCAGGCTGAGCAGCTCCGTCTGCAAGGAAACTTATAAAATCAAATGTGCTTCCCAGCAGAAGCTGGGCACCACTGCTAAGCTCAGAGGATGGCCTTGTGTTCAAGTGTGTTGGAAGGTTCTCAGCTAAGTGAAACTTCATCAGATGTTTTACAGTTCTCAGGGCTTTGAGACCCTCAGGAGACCTCTCTGTATTTTATGAAGAGAGCGAAGCGCTCAGACCTCTTTGTTTGGATCCTGGATTCAGATTGCTTACAGAAACTTTATGGAGACTTATCTAAATCAACACAGTACTTTCATTTGCAGCTCCTTGCAGCGGATCTCGAACTGGGCGTAGAGTAGCCACAGCTTGCTAAAGGTGAACTGCTTGTGCGGTATCAGTTCCAGGCAGGTCTTGTATATCTGGCGCGTTCGCTCCGCGTCCTCGGCCTCTAGCTCCTCGTAGAGCGCATAGTTAATCCACAAATAGATGTAGCGCCGCCAGAAGTTCTTTTCGTTCGCCGGCGGCACATTCGAGATGGCCCGCTCGTATGTCTCGCGGATCTGATCGCGCTCACCCTCTGCCTCGATGAGGCGCAGATAGTCGAACCAGGCGTCGTAGTTGGTGGGATTGGCGGCCACCTCCTGCTCGTACTGGAACTTGCGTTTGGACACGATCACATCCTCGATGCCAGCCCGGTCGCCGTACTTCTTCTCGTGAATGGTGTAGGCCTTGAACAGCTCCTGGGTGCGTTCCTTGGGCAGGTGGTCCAGTGCGTATTTATAGATAATGCGGGCCCGGTCATGCTCCTTCTGGCCCTCCTCAAACCGGGCAAAGGCTATGAACAGCCGCTCCTGGATGTACTCATCGCCAAAGAACTCCACGGCCCGCTCAAAGACGCGCCTCGCCCCATGGATGAAGCCGTGCGATTCCTCGAACTTGGCGAACTTGATCCAGTTCTTGACGTCTGGATGCACGTAGACGAAGCGCTCGTAAACCTCGCGTGCCCGATCGATCTCCTTGTAGCGCAGCTCGAAATTCACATACGTCTGCCAGGCCTGCTCCTCCGGCTGCCACTCCATCCAGCGCTCAAAGACCTGTCGCGCACCAGCCACATTCTCCAGCATCTCCTCCATGTAGGTGTATTTGTACCAGAACTGGTTGACGCGCGGCATGATGGTAACGGCGCGATCCCACAGGTTGCGGGCATGGTTCACCTGCTTGTTTTTCATCTCCATTTCGGCGTACTTCAGCCAGAGGGTCACGTTGCGGTGCTCGTTGTCCAGCGCCCGCTCCCAGATGGAGCGAGCCCGCTGGATCTCCTGCTGCTGCTCCTCCCACTGTGCATACTTGATCCAGTGGCTGACGACCATGCGGTTTTTGCGCAGATTGTCCTCGAATGTCTTTCGCTTGCGCTGCTGGTAATCGGCCAGCTCGGCGGGATCGGAGATCTTTTGCTTTGGCGGCGGCGGCAGGATCTCCAAGTCGCGCTCCTTGGCCTCGCGGAGCAACTGCTCCGCCGTTATCTGCACCTCCGCCGGCGCCTTGTTCTTCACCTAAAGGAAAACAAATGTGATGAAATAGGGCTTCTTTACACGCTCTCTGTCCAGTCCATCCTCCACACTTACCTTGGCCACCTTGGGCATCTTTTGGGGCCGCTCCATAGCTGATTTGTTTTCTTTCCTACCCAATAAATTACAAAAAAAATGAACTACAAAAATTGGCAACAATATAAATAGAGGTGTCGATGCTAATATCGATGTCATCGAAACATCGCTAACATCGATATTTGCCAGAGCATCATCGATGTTTTTCCACCTCTATAAATAAACACAACCATATAAGTAAAATTAACCATTAAGCCTATATATTTATTAATTTTTTAGTATTGATTTTCATTTTGAAAAATTGCAATAAAAAATTAAATGAATTTCTTAATTAACATCGCAAATCTATGTTTCCCTCTTGTTTATATAATCGATAATCGATAACAAGGTTGTGGTCTGTACTAATTATTTATTTTCAAATAAACTGATTTTTTGCTTTCACCTGAAAAAATGTATTTCTTACTCTGCTTTAATTTATTTCAATTAATTAAAATACACTGGAAATAAATACAATATGAGTTTTATTTATAAGTCAAAATGCCACAGGAACCATTTAAATACACAGGCACATACAATGTACGTAAAAAGCTCTATAAACATAAATATAAAAATGAATAAAAAAAAAAAAACAATACCAATTAACGAGAATTAAAAACCGAAATAAAAATAAATTATTTGAAAAATCTCCACGAGCGCCCGTTCTGCTTCTCGGTTTTCTCCACCACCCAGTGATCGGGGTTCATCAGATAGTCGCTGGAATCAAATTATTTTTAAATGTTTTCCGATAATCACTTGTGCTTGCTGTACTCACCGGTGTTCCGCCAAGGTCTTTTGCGTCTGAGCCCGCAACGTGGCCAGGGATCCAGCCCCACCACCGTACTCCTCCGGCAGCATCTGGCGGGGCACAAACTCGTACAGCGAGTCCATGCTCACCGTGTGAAAGCGGATCTGTTATGGAGATTATAAATATTTATGCTTAGCACTAAACAAAGGGTTAAACGGAGCACCGACCAGCTTGAACACTTCGTCGCTGATGAAGGGCTTGACCACGCTGACGATCCTGTCCAGGTAGGTCGGGCAGTTGACCATGTGGATGGCGCGCAGGCGCACGGGGAAGGCCAACTGCAGGAACTTGATGTAGGCGCGCAGCGTGCTGATGGTCAGCCGGGAGATGTGACGCATGGTGGTGCCCTTCATGTCGAAGATCTGCACCTCGCCCTCGGACAGGACATCCGCGTTGGCGGGGTCATCGGGGGTGACAAAGCGACAGTCGGTGACCATGAAAAAGGCGCGCGTGTCCTCCGTGTGATGCATCTGGGGATGAGTTTGTCACAAGAGGTAAATAGTATTGGGCATTTCCGGCTCACCTTGGAGGCCTCAAAGTCCCGGAAACAGTACAGCGACACCTTGCACTTGTCCGGCGTCAGGCCAGGCAGCGGCAGGATGTCCCTGTGGAGGAAGGTAGATTATTTTTACATTAAGACAAGTGTTAATCCAACTTACGCGTAATCAAAGGTGCGCCTGCTGTCGTCATCCAGCGGATCCCTTTGGATGAAGAGGTGCGGATGCCGGTTCCGCAGTGCATAGTTCACCTCGATTAGCTTGCGCGTCTCCTCCAGGTCGCCGTACATGCACTGGTAGAAGCGGCGCAGCAACAGCGGCTCTGAAAGTGGACAGTGGACGTGGACATTACTGCGACATTTGTTTGTACACAAAAAACACACAATATATAAAGGGGCAGCAGTGACGTAACCCGACGAGTGGGCCACCTGGTGCCTACTAACGACCTCATTAGACGCCGCCACGAGTGGGAGGTGGGTGCTGCTCGTTGGAGCGGATGTGATGCGTTCCGACGCGCCGCATATGGAGGCACTGGCACACGCTCTAGGCTTACCAATATCCTTGGGCAGCTTCTCATTGAGCTGGAACCACTCGAGCAGCTCCTGCAGGTCGCGTCCCAGCTGATCCGCTTTACCATTACCCGACACAGTCGCCTCCGTTGCTGTCACCGTCGCTGTCCCTACCCCACCAGCAGCGCTCATCTTCCGTCTATCGTCTATCGGTGGGCTCTTGTCTTATCGGTTTTCAAAACGTTTTCGAATTAGGAAGCAAATCTCGGAGGCGAACCGCTGGGTATGGAGCCTGGCAGGCGACTGACTGGCCACTCTCGCCTCGATTTCGCTCATCGATTTGGTTTTTGAATATTCAATGCTATTGCGTCTGCGATTAAAAAACACGTAATTTCATAATTGCCTTTGTGCCCGTCGTTTTTGGCCCGTTGAAGCGACGCTTAATAGTGCCTAAATATGTTCCGGCCCAGCTTCTGGATCTGCCTAATCACCGGCTCGTGCTCCGCATCCCAATGTCCCTTCAATAATAATCATTTCTGTGGGAATTTCTTGATTTTTGGCTCTAGACCCTCTCCCCGAACTACATTTAAAGAAACAAAAAACCTTTTCAAATAATTATTAATAATACATTATAATTGCAAGTTCTTGTTATTGATTTGGCTACAAGCTAAAAATAGTTTTTTAAATGGCCCTGCTTATTAATATTCCTGCGGTAAAGCATTTCTCTTATTTTTTCCAAACAATAAAATATAAAATTATTTAAACAAATGGCCCCAAGCAGCCGTAATGAAGTTCATAAAAATTCCTAATTGACTCTTGATGGCAATAAAATCTGAGAAAATCAATTTCACTTAATTTATTATTAGCATTATCATAACAGATCCACGGTTTCCTTAACCTAACTGGTTGATGGAGCAGAAAAGATCAATAAGGGGAAAAACTTGAAGAAATGAGAGGGATTTTAAGGCCTCCCTTTAAAAAAAAGAAGATAATTGAAATACATATGTATATATTATATTATTATATTATATTAATTCCACCACTCATTTAAAAGTATATAGGGAAGAATTTAATAGAATAACTGAAGGCTCTAAATCCTTCGAACTGAGCTAAATTCACCGGCTTTTCTGGGACTTCCCCGACTTATCGATAGCTTTGCTTGGGCAAGTCGCTTATCACATTTGTTTAGCATCCAGGAGACTATCAGAACCAGGACCAGCGGCTCTTGCTTTGCGACGTTATCTTCCAGTAACGCTCGTCGCTCAGATACGCGCTGTCAAGGATAAAGCCAAAGGAAAAATACATATCTATAAAACTACAAGTTGATATTTTCGGTTAAAGATATGGCAATTTCACATAAATTACGTTTTTAATTTATTTTAAATTTAAAATAAATAATATTTAAATGTTAAATTTATGCTAAATTTGAAAGAAATGAATTCAAAATTGAATTAAGTTTTAAATTTAATTTTTACCCAGAAATGGATAAAGTTTATGTTTAAGTTGACCTTTTTGGGATTATTAAAATCAGTTTTCTGGTTTCTTGCCATTTCCAACAGAGTGTTCCGCATAATTAAAATATATTTAAATATACTATATATTGGTAGCCACCACTCACCTCTTCTCTCGGATGGACTGAATGCTTCTGGCCTTCAGCTGCTCTATAGTGCCCGCCTTGCCGCCGTACTCCACCGGCAGCATATCCCTGGGCACTTCAGCGTAGAGGCTCTCCAGGCCCTCCGTGTGATATTTAATCTATAAATTAATTTAAGTTTTAAAATAAATTAATTTTAAACTTTAAATTGAATTTATTATTAAATGTTGTACATAATTGAAATGTACGAAATATATCAACTTACCATATTCCGTACCTCTTCGCGCAAAAAGGGCGACATCATTGATACGAGCTTGTCCAGAAACGAGGGGCAGTTGATCACATGCATAGCCCTAAGCCGGCAAGGATAGGCCTCCTGCAGGAACTTCATGTAGATCCTCAAAACAAAGATAGAGACATAGGCCAGGTGGCGCAGAGTATAGCCCTCAATGTCCACGATCTGAACATCCCCGCTGGCGATATCTCCTTCATCCAGAACGTAGTCTTTTCCCACATCCACCTCCGCATCCGGCCTGGTGAACCGAGCATCGCTCAGCATAAAAAATATCTTGGTCTCCTCCACGGAATTGCGCTGCAAGCAAAGGGGAGTGGTGAATTGGTCTTTTTCATCATCCAAAATCGAGGATAGATCCCCACCGTAGTTGGATCCAGGTCGGTCATGCGGAAGAAGAGCAGCTTGTTACCCTCGGGTGTAATCCCAGGCAGAATCAGACAGTCGCTGCAAGGTAGAAGGAAACCAAGTTTATTATCCAGAGAGCGGATCCTAGTTGCCGACTTGTGCACTCACGACACTTTCAGACCCTTGGCGGTCATCTCATCGTTCATGTTGCGGTCCATAAACAGATGCGGATGCTTGTTGCGCATGGTATAGTTGAGCTCCACCAGGGCCTGGGTCTTCTTCACATCGTAGGCCATACACTTAAGGAACCGAAGCATCACAATGGGTTCTGTGGGGTCACAAAAAAAGGAACTGCACATGGATAGTAATCCTCAAAGAGGAGAAGTTTCCACTGGGAGATACTTGGCACACACTTGACCTTTGCCTTCGCCACTGACCAAGGTTAATGGCTCGTTAACCATATCGGTTTATTGCGCGCTCATTAATCTCACTTGACTGATTATCAATCGAAGCGAGACATGGCCTACTCACCGATCTTTTCGGGCAGGTTGGGATTGCCCTCGAACCAGGCTATCATCTCCGCCAGCTGGCCGCTCCAGGCGGTTTCCGGAGTGGACACGGGAGTGGCTAGATCCGTATCATTGTCCATTTTTGCGTGGAAAGCGTCTTTCTAATGCCGCAAAATGCCACTAACTAATCACTAGTTACTCGCTTAGACATCAAAAAGTACTAAGTACCCCAATTGATAAAGCTAACAAGCATTCGCAGTAAATTACACCCGATCTTTAGCCGATCTATAGCTTTTTTAACGCTTTCAGAGAAAGCTTTCAATAGTACAAAAGCTTGCCCCCAAACCAATCCAGTTGCTTTGGTAATTCAGCTAAAGCAATTAAACAATAATATACTTTTCGAAAAAGCAAAAAAACAAAACAGAAATTGCTGTGGAATCTTTATTGGAGCTAGAGCTGGAGCTGGAGCTGGAGCTGGACATACCTACGATATATAGTACAATACACATCCATACACATAGAACTCGAACTGGGGTAATCTCTGTGGTCGCCACCAAGTTCCCGCTTAACTCGTTTTGCCATTTGCCTTATTCCGCATTCAATCGCTTGGGAGCAAAAAAAAAACTTATATATATACTTGGGTGTATGTAGTAACCTCGTAACCACGTATCATAACAAGCAATGCTCCCCTCTATCGCTCTTTCTTCTCAAAATTCTCGAAAATGTTAACATTGTTCTTAGACCTAAAGACCTTAGGATTTCACCTTGTTATCATAACAGTTGCAGCCGTAGGAGCGGTTGCAAATGAAGAAGTGGAACTGGAAAGGCTGGAAACTTACATGTATTAACACCGATGATAGACACAGACAAAGAGTACATTCATATTGATTCTGGACAGGATCGGTTCGGCTTATTGTATCTCCAGAGGGTCAGTGCAAAGGTAATGTAACAAAAAAGATGCCTAACGCGCTTGATTGAATTGAAAGTACACTCTGCATTATCAAAAGAGTCTGGAGCTAACTCTCTTGCAAATCCTTCGGCTTTACGCATCTTGTTCACTATATTGCCTTTGATCACTGACTCAACGTAAAACATCTAATAATGTAGGATACATCAAGTAATGCGGGTTAATCGGGGGCTGGATACATGCATCGTCACAGATATATAACGTCTATATGCTACATGCGCTCTCTCTTTCTCTCTATTTGATAGATAGGTTATAGACATGGAACAACATTACTGGCACTGGCAAATGCTACAATTGAGAATGCATATGGCGCCGGGATCGAAAAGTATACCCCAGCACCGCACACAAGTTTGCATATATATATGTATATAGATCATCTTAGAAGCTAGTCTTACGAACTCGTTATCATTATTGTTATCCTGATCGAGCAGAGGGAAAGGGAATCGCAACTACACGGGCTTCCTGCCCACCACCACCCTTGACTTCTGCCCGAAGATCTGGGAAATACTGAAGTGTGGCTTGACTTGTGTCTCTCGTTCAATACTGACGGGTTGCATGTGGAGCAGATCTGGGGCCACTGTCGTGTCCACATCCGCTGCCGTGTTCCGACGCCCTCACATGGTGTGCGTCCTGGCCACGGTGCCCCGTCGCAGGAGTCGGGACTAGCTGAAAATGCTACGTCATAAGCTGACCAGCGTCGCCTTGCGCTGCGCCTCTAGGCGGATCTCCAGCGTGGCATATGGCGGAACGCTGATCACCAGCAGCACCACCAAGGCAATCACCTTCAGCGATTCGCACAGGAAGCCATGGCCAGCAAACGTCAAGCCCAAGCCCAGGAAGCGCAGCCCCAAGAGGGGAGCCGAAACCTCGGCCACATGACCGGCATGGTTCAGGGTGACCAGCGAGAGCAGCAACGTTTCCCACATCCCATTGCAGGCGCCCCACGAGGCGGCAATGACGTAGAACAGGGCGCTGTCGTCGCTCGATGGCTTCCAGCTGGACAGGGCCAGCAGCAGGCAGGAGTGAAAGAAGAAGCCGGCCACTAAAAAGAGACAAAAGGAAAAAGGTTCTAATGGTGTCGGACTCAGGCATGGTCAGGGAATTTACTCACAAATCACCACGATCCGCTTGACGTGCCGGAGCAACATGCTCAGCGTGCAGGAGACGATGAGCTGCATCAGACCCATGCCTATTAATGCTCCGGCAATCATGCCAATGCCCAGCGAGCACGTGACAAAGGCCCGCAGGAAGTCGCCCAGCATGTAGGCCTGCTCTGTGCCCACAAAGTAGGCCAGGGGTCCGGCAAAAAGCAGGGTATCCGTGATGGTCACATCCCGCGAGCTTCCGCCGCCGCCACCGCCTCCAGTGCCGGCTCTCTCCGGCCGCGATGAGCCCGTGGAGTGGACTTTGCCTACTCCCACCACCAGTGACAGGAGCAGGGATACCAGCGCCAAGAGCACATATAGCCAGAGCAGCGACTGCCCCGCCACCCGAGGCTCGCTTTCGATGAATCCCGCATAGATGGAACTGGGCAGGGCCGTGCCATTGGCATAGTTCGTAGCCAGGAGGGACTGCACCCGCACCGGGCACATGTCCGCGCCACAGATCCGCTCACCATGCTCATTCCGGTTGTAGAAATCCCTCAGCTGGGGCGGCCAGCTCTCGTTGCCATTGTCCACCAGTCCAGAACAGTCGCCGTTCCAATCACCCTCGCTGCAGGTGAGCAGCAGCGAGGCCAGCAGAGCGCCGGCAATGAGGCCCAGATCCTGGGAGGCTCGGAACCATCTGGCCAGACGCCTTACCTTCTGATCCCGGTTGCAGAACATCTTGTGCTCCTCGTGCAGCACATCTACTGCCGCCTGCGATTGCTGTGTTTCGCAGGCGTGCTGCTGCGAGCAGCTCAGCTTTCCGCCATAGTGGACAATCAAGGCTGCCTTGGAGCAGGCGGCGCCGCTCAAGGTGAAGCCCAGCAGCAGGTAGGCTGGCAGCAGCGTGTAGATGGAGGCGTACAGGTGCGATAGCAGGAACAAGGTCACTGCCAGGTAATTGGCCGCCAGCAATGGAGCATAGCCATAGCGTCGGATCAGGCGGATGCTGGGGAGGCTCATGCCGGCGGCCACCAGAAAGAGGATGGCCAGTAGCAGGGAACCCACATCCGGTCCAATGGGCAGCCATTGTTCGCGATGATGCCAGACGGCATTGGAGCCCTGCAGCGCCATTACCGGCAGCAGGACGGCGTTCATCAGGCCATGCGCCAGGCTCAGGCAGCTGAACTGACGCCACACCTTCTGGCGCACATGGGCGGGCACCTTGTGCCGGCAGTTGCGGTTATTCAGTGTGATCAAACGCCGGATGGAGGTGGCCCCAATGCTGCTGTTAATGGACTCTCTCCGCCGGGAGGCGGCCAGGGCGGCCTGCACCTGGTAGGAGGACACCGGGTTGATGCGGTGCGAGCGTGTCGATATGGGCGAAGGCGAGTAGGTGGTCAGGCGCTGCAGGGGGAGAGAGAAAGAGTGGGTTAGGAAGCAAAGGTCAAGCTGAAAGCTAATAGGAATCACTTGTTGCTGTGACGCACATCCTGCCATAAGCGGATAACAACTGAGAGGACATCTTCCCGGAATTGTTAACTCGAAAAAGCTGCCCTGGCTTCCAGGAATAGCCATGGATTATCAGCTAATGGTTCAGCCTTGAGCTACAATTTCAATTACAATGCAAAAGCCAGAAGGACGACGGGGTGGCAGCCAGTTCCAACTTAATTACTTGTTGTGCAACCGAGAAGAATAATCCCCCGTCCTCCACAAGATGGTCAAGATGAATAATCTATTTATAGAGGCGCCCCTGCCCCCACTCACCTCCATCATCTGCTCATCTAAGACGTTTTGGTTTCCCCCGGAGCTGCGGGTACGGAGCACACGATGCCTGGTGGTCAGCGAGTGGCGGTGCTGATGATGGTGCTGGTGGTGATGCGAATGCGGTGCATACTTCTTGCCCAGTCCCAGCATAGCGAAACCACTCAACGTAGTGGCTGTGGTGGCCACCAGAGGAGGAGCCGCCGCACCAGATGTCGGACCCTTGCCAGAGGAGGTGGTACCATTACCGCTGGGCAGTTCTCCGTTCCCGGTGGCTGTTCCACCACCGGAATTGATCAGCGATCCGCCGCCGATGCCCAGACCAGCCATTATGTAGGCATTATACGAGGATTGCTGGATAGGGAGCAAGGGGAATCAGGGATTTACTTAACCAGAACTGTTGCTATAGCCTCACCTTGCGCTGCTGGGCAAAGACGGAGAGACGCTCCCGCTCGCGACTCGTGTCCCGGGCCCGCTGCTCCAGCAGCAGCTCATACTCGCGCCGCTTCTCCCGCTTGCGCTCCGCCTCCTCCAGCTCGTGCAGATTCGGCAGGCTGCCCATTATCGCCCACTTATCGGATATTGCGTCCACAGTGGATCTTACGACCGCGACTGCGAGTCCTTGGCTGACATCTCTGCTGCTTCGCTGCTGCTTCTGGCTCTGGAATACTCCACTGGCATCCCAATCCGTGGGCCTTCCTTGATGCGGATGCGGATGTCTGTTGCGAGTGACTGTTGAATGTGAATCCGAATACGGATGAAGATGCTCAAGTTATTGTCTGCGTCTGCGCTGCGTGGGCGGGTTCATGTTCATTGTCCTTCGCGGACATCCCCTTACGTGGATGTGGAGGAGGCTAGTGAATAATCCAGTTCAGCGGAGTGTGGATAGTGCCTGTGGATGGAGCAGGAAATTAAAGGGGATATTGAATGCAGAGCCACCTATCGGACAAGTTGTCAGTGCACCTGGATCGAACGGAACTCTCCCACACACACACACACACGCGGGCTTCCGCTCGCCCGTACATGTGCTGCATACTTATATGGGCCATATACAGACATACAAACATACTGCATATTTTTTACAGTGCTAACAGTGGCGGTCGCACCAACAGGCCAGGTTTTAAAGCAAGGGATTTAATTGGCACTACCAATGCATTTCAACCAATGTTTCTCTTTCCTTGGATTTGATTTTTAAATTGCATCTTATTATTATTATTTTTATTTTTAATTACAAGCAGTCCTCTAAGCATAACCAGTGAACAAGCTAATTCCAGGAGTTACTACTAAGTGTATCGCACCTAGTTCTGCTAAGCCGATTTAAATATAAATGGGAGATAAATCCATAATTACACTAAGAAAGGCAATATGCCCTTGGAATTAATTAAATAATGCCTGCCAGAATCCCCTAGAGCCTTGAGAGAACATCCTTGACCAAGGCCAACGATGGCATATGCCCGTGGGTAGATCAATTTCAATCAAGCGTGTCGTGTCTCTGGCTCCAGTAATCAGGTTTCGTTAACTAACCAACCAGTGCTATTGGTGCGTCCGCCACTGCGTGGCCCCATCTATGCAGCTGTAGTTGTCGTTGTACTTCCATGGCCAAAAGAATTCAGCTAACACACACGCACATGGACAAAATCATCAGGTGTGTCCATTTCGAGTTATCTACACATGTGCACGCATGTATACACACAAACACACACGCACGCAGGTGTGCCAGCTGAGGGCCCAGGGTCAGAAGGGACTTTGGAAATGGAGGAGCCTTCTGGCCCCGGGCGAGCTTGAATTGGATTCGAATGGCCATGGTAGATGAAAATGGGTGACAAGGGGCCTAAAGACAATGGGCACAACATTTTGCAGCTCATAATCAACTCATAAACAGACTTGCCACTACTCACCACCACACACCCACTCTCTCACACACACACACACACACACACACACACACACACGAAAATAAACTCCAGTTGAGGCGCAGTTGCGGGCACACGCCCCTAGGGGGCGACACGCTCACCCCTCCGGGCAGCAGGACAGAGAGAGGGAAAGTGGGAGAGATGGGGACAGTTTGGCAGGACAGGAGGAGGATAACAAATGCAAAAAGGCAAGATGAAAAATGAATGTGAATATGAATATTTTAAAAACCAAACAAAGACACTGACTGGGACACACACAAACACAAATACTCCCCCACACATATACTCACATACACATGTACGTGTACAGATGCAAATAACAGTACAAACCCCGTTAGAAGCGCTTTTTAGTTTGCCGTTAAATTTGTTTTTAATTCTCTCGCAGCCAGGCTACTCGCAGGCATTATTCCGTCCGTCGCAAATTGTTTATAAGCTTTATAAGACCACAGCCAGGAACAGGACCACTCAACGCACATCAACACTGCACAACACGGCCGCACGCGAACTGCTCCAGAAGCACACTGAGCATTGGCAGGGATTACTGCCCAGTCTCTGATTTCGCTACTGCTGCTGCTGCTGCTGAAACTGTTGTCATCTCGTCGAGCCAGAGGCTGAGCCTGAGCCTGAGCCTTCGCCTTTGACAGCATCTCGCTGCTGCTGCTGCCGGGACATGCGCACTGCGGCCTCCATTTCCTCCGAACGAACCCTATCCGTGTGCACGGCGAGAAAACGCTGGGCAAGCGAGGGTCAATCCCTGGACTTTGTAATGCAGAACCCAATAGAACTATAATTACATAGTATAATTTCTGGATAAGGTGTCTAGAACAGGTTTTGTCCCACTTCAGTTACAATTTTATGTCACAGTATGAAAGCTTAAAGAAGATTCATATGTATATCGCATCCTAATCCTAGGACGCGCTCCTCGTGGAAATCGTCGGCCTCCTCCTCCCGCTCTCGGTCTTTGAGAGCAACGATTAAAATAACTCAAAGACCCAATTAAAATGTTAATTTTAAAATTTTTTTTTCTAAATTTTTCTGAATTTTTAATTTGTTTTCTGATTTTTTAACATTTTGTTTATCAGATTTTTTATAATTATTTTAGAATTTTATTTTGAATTTTTAAAATTTTTTTAAAAATATTTTAACTGCCAAATTTGAATTTGAATTTAACTGCCAAATTTGAATTTAACGACGATCAGTTGCAGTTGTAAAATAAAACCTAAATTTGGATTCAAAAGGGTTGAGTCTCCGCTTACTTGCGCCGGCTCCTAAATGGTTTGAAACTTGGACGTTTTATAACAGTTTATACCAGTTTTCAGTTGCTTGCTGCTGTATTCTGTTCGCCTGTTACCCCAATTTGAGAAACGGGCAATTTCTTAATTCTTAATAAAGCTGCTTACTCAGTTTTATTGAAAATTATTTACCTGTAATTTTTAAAGAATTTTTTAAACAAAAATGAACAAAAAACAGCTTTCCGAATTGAATTTCACGCATTTTTGGCCAAATTATGAGGTTTTCCGAAATTTTTGTTTAACATTTTTTATAAATTATAGGAAAGTATTTTAGCAAAACTGCAGTTTTGTTAAGCTTAGAAAATGCCATTCAGAACAGCTTTCCGAATTGAATTTCATGCATTTTTGGCCGAGCTATGAACAATTGAAAATTTAACATTTCTACTCATTATATAACTCATGGCTCAGATCAGCTCGCTGACTCTTTGAGAGCAACGATTAAAATAACTCAAAGACGCAATGAAAACGAACAACTGTTGTTGTTGTTAAATGCATTTATTGTAGGAATATTGTTGTTATTGTTGTAGAAACAACAAGGTTTCCATTTGGACATTTTCAGTACAAATTCATACATTTCTGGGAGTCAAGTACCAGGCGAACAGAATCAGCAGGAGGTGGATTTACATTGGTGCAAATCAATATTTTCACTCAATGTTAATACTTCCACTCATTGCTTTCACTCCTCGCCACTCTGAGTTCGAAAGTTGTTCGAAACGGAGAGACGGACCATTTACGAAAGCGGGAGAGCAGCGGTTACCATAACTCTTTGACTCAATGGATTCACAGAGCAGCACGTCAGCTACGGTCTTCGCTCTCCTTCTCTTTGTTCGCCAGTTACGGCCTTCGGGGATTTAGAGAGCCGAAATGAGTGCACAGCATTGTTTTTACTCAAATGCAACATTTCTCACTCATTGCATAGATCAGCTCGCTGATTCTTTGAGCGCAACGATTAAAATAACTCAAAGACCCAATGGAAAAAAACAACTGTTGTTGTTGTTAAATGCATTTATTGTAGGAATATTGTTGTTATTGTTGTAGAAACAACAAGGTTTCAATTTGGACATTTTCAGTACAAATTCATACATTTCTGGGAGTCAAGTACCAGGCGAACAGAATCAGCAGGAGGTGGATTTACATTGGAGCAAATCAATATTTTCACTCAATGTTAATACTTCCACTCATTGTTTTTACTCTTCGAAACTCTGTGTACGAAAGTTGTTCGAAACGGAGAGACGGACCATTTACGAAAGCGGGAGAGCAGCGGTTACCATAACTCTTTGACTCAATGGATTCACAGAGCAGCACGTCAGCTACGGTCTTCGCTCTCCTTCTCTTTGTTCGCCAGCTACGGCCTTCGGGGATTTAGAGAGCCGAAATGAGTGCACAGCATTGTTTTTACTCAAATGCAACATATTTCACTCATTGCATAGATCAGCTCGCTGAATCTTTGAGCGCAATGATTAAAATAACTCAAAGACCCAATGAAAAAAAAACAACTGTTGTTGTTGTTAAATGCATTTATTGTAGGAATATTGTTGTTATTGTTGTAGAAACAATAAGATTTCAAATTGGACATTTTCAGTACAAATTCATACATTTCTGGGAGTCAGTACCAGGCGAACAGAATCAGCAGGAGGTGGATTTACATTGGTGCAAATCAATATTTTCACTCAATGTTAATACTTCCACTCATTGCTTTCACCCCTCGCCACTCTGAGTTCGAAAGTTGTTCGAAACGGAGAGACGGACCATTTACGAAAGCGGGAGAGCAGCGGTTACCATAACTCTTTGACTCAATGGATTCACAGAGCAGCACGTCAGCTACGGTCTTCGCTCTCCTTCTCTTTGTTCGCCAGTTACGGCCTTCGGGGATTTAGAGAGCCGAAATGAGTACACAGCATTGTTTTTACTCAAATGCAACATTTCTCACTCATTGCATAGATCAGCTCGCTGATTCTTTGAGCGCAACGATTAAAATAACTCAAAGACCCAATGAAAAAGAACAACTGTTGTTGTTCTTAAATGCATTTATTGTAGGAATATTGTTTTTATTGTTGTAGAAACAACAAGGTTTCAATTTGGACATTTTCAGTACAAATTCATACATTTCTGGGAGTCAAGTACCAGGCGAACAGAATCAGCAGGAGGTGGATTTACATTGGTGAAAACGAAATTTTCACTCAAAGCCGAAATCGCACTGCTTAGAGAATGGACTCAAACCATTAATATAACTCATATCCGATCTCTCGCTCTGTGCTAGCCAGCAACTCAAGCTCGTTGTCATTGAGAGAAAATGTCGTTTGCACTAGAGTAAATCCACCTTCTGCTGGTTCTGTTCGCCAGTTACTTGACTCCCAGAAATGTATGAATTTGTACTAAAAATGTCCAAATTGAAATTGGAAAGGAACAGAAGCAAGGAGCCCAGCAGCAGCAAGTGTTTGGCGATTAACTGTTTTTGTCCATCTCTAAGTTCGAAAATTTTAATGGCCGCCGCACTAACCAATCAGGAGCCTTCTTGTACCAATAATAAATTGTAACTTATAAATTTTATTGTTCTGGCAATTTTCGAACATTTTAACCCGTTATAAAATTAAAAAAAAAAATACATATATATTGTAAAATTTTTGGAAAAAACAAAACTTAAAAAATCTCTCACATTCCCAATAAATTTAATGCATTTTTGGCTTAGTTATGGCTGAGAAAAAAAACTGTGAAAATAGGTATTTTGAAAGCCTTTTTTTAATATATCCAAAGGTCAAATTTCACAAACCCAGTAAATACATAATTAAGTTCATTTTGTTGCATTTATAAACATTTATTCGTTCGAATTTGACGGGAGACCAGTGCTGCCCAAGCAGCAGATGCAAAAGGGCTGCCAGATGGTTGAAAATTGGTGAATTTATAGGCGGCATTAATCGGTTATCGCTCATTGACCGAACATCGATTTTTTTTCCGTTACCTTTTGAAAGAGCTAAAAATCCGAATAAATTAATCCACCAAGGCATTTAGTATATTAATATATTTTGGCAAATTCTGTAACATGGTTGTTTAGAGTAACGTTTTCTATATACTTAATATGCTTACAACGAGTTCATTGGCTACACAAAAAAAAAAAAAGATCTACGCAAAATGTTCAGCTGCCTTGGGCAACAATGTGGTGCGTTATCATAATAAGTTTGTGGGACTTGTGACTGGTGGGGTGGTTGGTTGGTGGCGGTTTGGTGGCTTAGTGCTTTCGTGGTTTCGTGGGTGGCTTTTCAGCCCCAGCTGCGGGCTCCACAGATGTCAACCGCAGTCCAATGCATGATGGTGATGGCTGCCTGTCCTCCACCTCCGCCTCCTTCGTGTGCTTCTTGTGCTTCCGCAGCCCCTTCTCCTTCTCCTTCTCCCTCCCCATTCACATTCCTTTCGCCCAAACCTTCTCCTCCTCGCGGAATCTCGGGAATTCCCCCTGTTTCCATGGCCAGGCTGCAGTGCTTTTCAAGGGTAACCTGCTTCCATGGCCTTTCCTCGGGATTTTCCTTCATAATTCCGATGCCGCCCGTCGTGTGGCAGGCCGCGTATAACAACTATGCGGTCACATAGTACTCCCTTTGGCGCTTCTGACACTTCTCCCGGGCGATATAGCACAGAGCGATCGTGATGAGCAGGACAATGGTCACGCCCATTCCAATGCTCACCCACATGATTTCTTCATTGATTCCCACGTACGAGCGTCCTGGCAAGAGTTTTAATTACAGTTAATTTTAATTTTGTTTCTTAAAAAATATGATTTAATCGAGGCACTCACCATTGTAGTAGTGATTGGAGTAGCCGGCTTTGCCAGCTACTCGACCCGCTGGCATTTTGTTACTAGCTTAAGGCCCTTAAATAGTTCAATTTACAATTGAAAAATGAGTGTAGCTTTTTGTCTATATGGTTTTCTGCTTGCTGATCAGGTGGCTGCGATTTCCTGTTTGGTTTTTGGTCGTTTTACAGCCTTTTTGCCTGCTTTCTTCTCCCCTTTTCGGCTTGTTGTTAATTTATGTGTTTTTTGGTTGCATTCCGCATTTATAAAGCCTTTTTGGGCTGAAAAAATGAGAGGGAAATTCAAAAATAAAATAAATTTAAAATTCAAAAGGTTAATGCTGACTGGCAGCACTGGCGCTGAATGGGTAACACTGTAAGTCAGCTGATTCAATTTGTAAATTCCCTGGAATCGCGTATCGTTTGGCGATTCAACTAAATGTGTGTCAGTTTTTAATTATAAATTAGTACTTAATAGTCAACAAACCTAACATGGAACAAGCTCAGGCTAATGAACACCTGACTTTGGGGGAACAACTGAAAGGTCAAGGCGGAAATACCGACAATGCCGGCAACTTGGTGGCGGCGGAAGCAGAGGAGCCGGCCAATGAGTCGTGGAAGAACGCCAGCCAAAGATCCATAATATGCCAGGAAGAAAGTATTTGTGAGTGCCGTAAGTCTATCTATCTTTTACTTTTATAATTATTATTTTTTGTTTACTTCCAAACATACAATATTATTATTATTATTATCAGATCCGGGATTCCCACCCCAAAATTGGTGACTAAGTTAGTCAAGTTCTAAACCTGCGCTCATATTCATGTTTTTCTCATACTTGAACCCCCTGATACCCTATAGTGGATTTTCCAGTTTCTACCCTTCGAAATCTTATGTATCGAAAAGCCTAAAATACCAAGAGATTAAAAAGAACAACAGGTTGAGGCTGGTCAGTTAATTTAAGTTTTTTTTTAAATTAATTTAATTAAGTAATAAAAAAATTAAGGTAGACATATCGACGCATTTTTGCGAAAGTATCGTATGTCGCTTTTTTTCGAAATTGAGATTTTAATGCAAAATTGTTAGGCACCTAATGTCTCACTACCCTGTGAAATATTATAACTGAAAACCCTATAGTTCCGATAAAAATTAAGTTTCAATTTTGTCTTTTCTATAGTGCTTCCTAAGAGATTAAAGCACAAAAAAGCTTCTCCTGTAAAATTGGATTTTTCGACATACGATACTTTCGCGAAAATGCGTCGATATATTTTTAAATTATTATTATTTTTTTTAGATTTACTTAAAAAATGATTTGAAAATTGTATTAAAAATTAGTTGAAATTTTTTTTAATTATTTAAAAATTTCATAAAATTATTTGATTTTTTTTTTATTAAAAGTATTAATTAAAATATTAAACATATTTTTAACTATTTGAATTTTTTTTTAATGAATTGATATTTTTTAATAATTAAAATATTAAAAAAAAAAGTTAAAATTGTTAAATTTTTTTTAAAATTATTTGTGTTAAATATTACAATTAATTGCATTTTTTAAATTTATATCAATTTTTTTGTTTTTAATTATTTGAAATTGTTCAAAAAAGTAATTTAAATTTCTTTTTACATATTTAAAAATTATTTAAAGAAATGTTTTGAAATTTTTTTTTTAACTTTAAAATATAATAATACAAATAAAATATAATATATATTTTGACAAAATCTAATTTTTATACCCTTGCAGGGTATTATAATTTTAGTCAGAAGTTTGCAACGCAGTATATATATTCTTGATCAGCATCAACAGCCGAGTCGATCTAGCCATGTCCGTCTGTCCGTCTGTCCGTCTGTCCGTTTCTACGCAAACTAGTCCCTCAGTTTTAAAGCTATCTCAATGAAACTTTGCATATAGTCTTCTATATGCTCTCACTGCTATATATGTCGGAACGGGCCGGATCGGACGACTATATCATATAGCTGCCATACAAATGTTCGATATATTTTTAGAAAAATAATTATAACTTTGCTGTTTTTTAACATTTTTGCACCATTTTTTAGATATGGCCACTTTATATTATTTCGGAATTTTGGTAAAAATTTTATGAAAATCGGACGACTATATCATATAGCTGCCATAGGAACGATCGGGAAATTAATAGAAAAAAAATTATAGATTCGTTGTTTTTCAACGTATTTTCATCTACTTCGGGATATAAGCTTATTTTATTATTCTAGAATTTTGGTATAAATTTCAAAATAATCGAACAACTATATCATATAGCTGCCATATAAACGATCGGTAGATGTAGGGAAAATGTAAAGCTGGAAATGCAAAACTGTAACTGTCAAACTGTAAACATAATAAGTATAGGTAAAATGTCATGAAATAATATCTGCAAGGGTATACAAACTTCGGCGTGCCGAAGTTAGCTTCCTTTCTTGTTTTTATTTTCCATTAATTGATTTTTTTTTAACTATTTGAGATGTTTTTAAAGACATTTTTTAAAATTTGTTTTTAAACTTTTCTTAAAGTCCCTTGAAAAAATGCAACAGAAAAGAGTTTTAAATTTGAATGCCTTTATTATTTTGCTCTGTACAAACGGCCTTCAGCCCGCCCACCCACCACATTTCAAGATATAACGAGACCAGAGATAACTCTTTTCAATAGAAAAACCTAGAGATTTTGCATTTTGCACTGCGCATTGGGAAGTCAGACAGCCCACAGCAGCCGCCGGAGAAAATGTTCGGTCGCCAGACTCCGTTAACCAGCCCCTCCCTTGCAGCCCAACTAGAGGCGGAGGCCATCAAGGACAACCGCCAGCTGCTGGGGTTCCAAGTGCGGAGCAGGAATATCGACTGGAGGCGCTTCGTCCAGCCGCTGGACACCAGTGTGCGCTCGGAGGCGGTCTATTTGGGCCGGCAGGCGGACTTGCTGTACAGCCCCCGGCGCCCGGTGACCGAGGAGAACCGCAGGGAGCTGCTCGTCTGCCACGACATGATGGGCAACTACCTGGAGGATCGGTACCACACCTAGAGATTTCGATCAAGAAACCTAACACTTCTTCTGATTCCTCCAGGCACTTTCACAGCTCGGAGAAGTACGACGACTACAGATTCCAGCACTGGTCGGCCGTGGACTACTTCTGCTACTTCAGCCACAACTACGTGACCATTCCGCCCAGCGGCTGGCTGAATGCCGCCCATCGCCATGGTGTTCCGGTGCTGGGCACTTTCATAGTGGAGGCTCCCGGACCCCTGGACGAGGTCCTGGCCAGCGAGGAGAGTGTGAGCCGAACGGTGGCGGCCCTTACCCGCCTGTGCCTGCACTTTGGCTTTGAGGGATGGCTGGTCAACGTGGAGGTAACGGTGCCCCAGCGGAACATGCCCAACTTGTAGTGAGTATCATTACGGACAAGGATGAGGGTTAAATGAGGTAGAATACTCTTCCCCCTCGCTCCACAGTCGCTTTGTGCGGGAACTGACCAGCAACACGGAGTCGCGTGTGCCACATGGGCGCGTCTTCTGGTACGACAGCGTCACCGAGAGCGGAGATCTCAACTGGCAGAACGAGCTGAACGCACGCAATGCCGAGTTCTTCCGCCGCAGCCATGGAACGCTGATCAACTACGCCTGGAGCGACCAGCACTTGGATCGCAGTGCCCGGCAGGTGGAGCAGGAGGGCTCCCAGCGGCGTCGCGTCTTCATGGGCCTGGATGTCTTCGGCAGGAGCAGGAAGGGCGGCTTCCACACCATGGAGAGTATGGACAAAATAGCTGGAATGGGCTTCTCGGCGGGAATCTTTGCACCCGGCTGGTCCTTTGAGACCCTTCGCACCTACGGCTATAACATCAAGAACTCCCGCGGCGATGAGCAGACCAACTCCGCCTTTCTGGCCCGGAATGAGGCCTGGTGGGCCCGCATTTGGCCCGCTCTGGCCACACATCCCTACCGATCGCTGCCCTTCTACACGGACTTTTGCGTGGGTTCCGGTCGACGGAGCTATGACTGCGGTGCCTCGGATTCCGGGCGCTCCTTCTTCAATCTGTCGCGGCAGTCGCTGCAGCCGTCGGTGCCGCTGGACAAGAACGCAGTGCACGACTTCGAGACGGCCTTTTCGGGCAGCTGTTCGCTTCTCGTGGCCAACTACGAGCGAGCCTTCCGGCTCTTTGTCACGGACTTTACGCTGACCCGGGGCGTCCTCCTGCTGGGCTATGCCTATAAATTCGGAGGAGCCGGCAGTGAGGACCACGTTTTCGAAATGGTTGTCCGGGTGACGCCGCTGCGTAGAAACGATCGGCTGAAGGAGGAGCTGTACCTGGTCTGCAGGGAGCACAATGGATGGACTCTGGCGCCACATCGTTGCGTTCTCTACCCGGTGGAGGAGCCCCTGCCCCCGGGCATAGTCCACGCCAAGCTGCCCCAGCAGGCCGGAAGGCAGGGCGAGGGCTGGCATGTGCGCTACTTCCTGGCCAAGTTCGATGGACCCGTGCGGGTGGAGGACATAGGAGTAATGTGCCACAGACCGCCGGGATCCAAAGCAGAGGCTCACCTGGGTGCCGTTTTCGTGGAGGGTCCAACCCTCGAGGATTGGGCGGCAACTCGGTCTCAGCGAAAGGAGGAAGTGGATGTGTACCGCCAGAACATGTGGAAGAGGAGCCCAGTGGGTAATTAGAGGGTTCAAGAGAATTCAGTTGTCTCTTTTTGGATTTTGTATATAATAAAATTTTCCGTTTTTTTTTTTTTAACTTTTTGATAACTTTTCAAAATTAAGTGTATATAGTTTAAACGAATAAAAATTTTCAAGGAATAAATTTATACAGAAACCAATTTTACTCAAATTTTTAAAATTTAAAAAAATTATAGATTAAATTTGTAAAGAACAAGGAAACAATAGACTAATTTTAATAGAATCTAAATTTTTTATTAGCCCAAAAAAAAGGGTTACATTTTTAAAATTGTCAAAAATTGCCACAGTTTATACTTTTACATGTTAAATTAAGTGTGCAGATTTGTAAACTTTATAAAAACTAACACAACAAGTTTGTATTCATTATCACAAAGATTCGTTCCCATTTATATATATATATATATATATATATACTTATATATTTTTATACCCTTGCAGGGTATTATAATTTCAGTCAGAAGTTTGCAACGCAGTGAAGGAGACCTTTCCGACCCTATAAAGTATATATATTCTTGATCAGCATCAACAGCCGAGTCGATCTAGCCATGTCCGTCTGTCCGTCTGTCTATCTGTCTGTCTGTCTGTCTGTCCGTCTGTCCGTCTGTCCGTCTGTCCGTCTGTCCGTCTGTCTGTCTGTCTGTTTCTACGCAAACTAGTCCCTCAGTTTAAAAGCTATCTGAATGAAACTTTGCATATAGTCTCCTATATGCTCTCACTGCTATATATTTTGGAACGGGCCGGATCGGACGACTATATCATATAGCTGCCATACAAATGTTCGATAAATTTTTAGAAAAAAAATTATAACTTGGCTGTTTTTCAACATATGTGCACTATTTTTTACATATGATCGTTTTATATTATTTCTGAATTTTGGTAAAAATTTTATGAAAATCGGACGACTATATCATATAGCTGCCATAGGAACGATCAGGAAATTAATAGAAAATAAATTATAACTTCGTTTTTTTTCAAACTATTTTTATCTACTCTGAGATATAAGCTTATTTTATTAGATCAGAATTTTGGTATAAATTTTATAAAAATCGGACAACTATATCATATAGCTGCCATATATACCGATCGGTAGGTGTAGGGAAAATGTAAAACTGGGAATGTAAAACTGTAACTGTCACACTCTCAACATAATAAGTATAGGTAAAATGCAATGAAATAATATCTGCAAGGGTATACAAACTTCGGCGTGCCGAAGTTAGCTTCCTTTCTTGTTTTTTTATTATTATATATTTATTTTGTGCCATCGCAGTATATATACCCTTTAAGCCCCACAGCCCTGGATATATAGGTATACGAAAATTGCAATCTTTGGCTGCGTACGTGTCCGACTGACCGAAAAAATTTGCATTTAAATTTGCAGCTGCTCGTTGATGTCCCTCGCCCAGTCCTGGCGGATCCCCATTTAACCTTAGTTGTGTGTCATTTTGTGACACATTTTAATGCTGATTTTCAGAGATTTAGTTGTTCTTGGCTCTGTTGACATCATTTTGGCGAAGGAAAGTGCCGCCCCCGCCCAGCGACTCTTTCACAGTTTTATGTCATTTTATTTGTTTAGTTTTCCCTCGCTTTTCATTTAACTTTGCCGAGCTCTGGCCTTGCTCTTCAGTGGCTTTCAGCTGGCGTCCCTTTTGGGGGCGCCGAAGCGGAAGCGTAAATAAAGAGGCGGCATTTCCGGCGGCTCCAAGTAGGCGGGGAATAAGGCAACCTCCCTCCAAGTGGGTCCCACGCCTGCTCTCTTTAATTAAGTTCCAGCCGGGAGGTCACGGAATCTACATACATATCCCCTTCTTCGGGCTGGGCTATCTCTACGGCGTGTATGGCCCACATTTCGCAGTGATTAACGAGTTGAGCGGGAATGCTTAGGCATTGTTCGCTAAATGATAATTATGCCAGATGAACTGGGGGAAAAAATGGGTATATGTATGGTATACATTGTTTTTCCTTTGCGCTATCATTTGTCATTAAATAATTTGAGAATGTATGTTCCATGGAAAATCAGAGTGGCATATTCTATTTCAATTTCCATTACTTTCCATTTAAATGCATTAAATCCCAGTTGCAATTCCGCATTTAAGGGCAGCTACCCACCTGGCCTGGCATTTTCCGCCGGAAAGTTATATCTAGGTCAGCCCCCAAAGCCCGATGTTGCATGTACAAATATATATATGTGTGTATGTATTATTTTTTGTGCTGGACTTGCAGTGAATTGTTGGAAAAGCAGCCTCTGACCATCCTGGCGGAAGCAGCCACAATCTCTGTGAATTCGACATACAGCCCAGGAATTGGAGGAGATAAAAATTATATTTTTTAAGATATATTTAATAAAAAATAATATTTTTATAATATATTCAATTATGGAACTCAAGCAAGGCCTTAAGAGCCTTTACCTTTTGTTAAAATGTTGCCTTTGCTTATTCCCTCCTCGCAACCAACGCACAGGTCATGGAAAAAGAATCAATAAATGGCGTAATGTTGAAAAATTAATTAAATAATTAATTGGTATTAAAGTGGTAGAAAGTGTGATTTATCTAGAAAGCAATCAAACGAGGACAGTTGCAAAGGATATGTGACTGTAAGTCCTGCAAGAAAGATCTGCTTAAATCATGTTGCTTTATAGTTTGTTCTATTTTAATTGCATTTTTAATAATAAATCGAATCAATCTTTTAGCAATCAAATTTTTTAGCATTTAGCAGCTGTCAGATTGTGCCCAGAGGGTCTCGTGGCA